>NW_028288756.1:304540-456810 GCF_059628265.1 Tinamus guttatus | reverse complement strand
GCATACTGCCTTCATTACCACCTGCCCAATATGAAATTCTCAGTACTTTCAAAACTGCTCTGTGAAAGAGGGGAAAGTCTAGTAGAAGTTTTAGTCTTATTTTATTGATTTGGCAACAAAAGTTTTAAAGGAGGAGGCTCACATGTAAACCCGGTTGCAGTCAGTTTACCTATTTATTTTTGTAATTTTAGTTTATTTCTCATTAGTAATTTGTATCAAACCTTAATGACTGCAAAAATACAGAATAAGCTATTTTGCATTCTTCTTCTGGATGGGCAGGTCTTTGAATTATTTCTCCTTGTTAAGTGAAAAAACTTTCCATTTGGTTGGCATGACAGGCACAGGATTTCTCAACAGCTGTTTCAAAGGCAGTTGGAAACTGAAAAACTTCCAGTAGGGGAAACAAGTCAATACCTTTGCATTATCAGGAGTCATGTAGATATATCCCCACACATTGAAATAAGAATACGCCTCATTCAGCATCAAATTAAGAACTAACTTTTTCCTCCTTCACCATAGCAACAATGAAATAATAGCAAAGGAGTGAGAACAGCCTGACAAAGCAGATTGTGTGTCGGGGACCAGAGATAAGGTAGACGACAGCTTACATCTTCCATTCGCTGCATATGAAGCTTTGCTAGTGGTCAACGCAAGTTTAACAGCAGATAAAAGCCAGGGAGATGCCCTATGTGCTAATGCCCTGTAGCTATCTTTGACACATGTACAGTGCCTTACAAGTCTCACAAGCATCACACTTGCCCTCCAGGTGAAGCATTTAGCATTTTAGCACCCCGACAGGAAAGAGCACTGAGGTAAGAGGCCAACTACTTGTAGAATCTGATACACACACAAGGCAGAGGATTGGCAAATCAAGACAGTTAAATATATTTACTGCCCCCCAAATGGCAACATCAGTCAGAGACCTACTCAGCAGATCTCCTACAGTACTACTGCTACAAGGTAGAATATACAAAGACGACCTGATGCAAATGCTACCTTTTACACTGCATGCACCTGTCTGAGGTTTTGTGATCTCAGAGGGAACAAAATTATGGAACACTGCTTAACCCATTTGAGCAAAATTAGTATAAAAACTAGGAGAAAATGTGTCTGTGTCAATTCCGCAGACTCAAATAGCACTTGTTTGTCACCTATTCTGTACTTTATCTTCTCCATTTGACCCACAGAAGACACCTTTTCCACTACAATCAAAACGTTACTTGTTTTCTAAAAAGATATTTCGAAAGACATAATTTTATAATCATCACAACTGTGAAAAATCTAACATTATAAACAGATAACCAATAGTATCCTAAACTTATATGAGCTTCGAAGTTATTGAACAGATCAAATCAGTTCTATCACAGTGGTACAAGATCTCTCATCACATTCTTTTAACTGTGAAGACAGCCTGTAAGACGTCTAAGGAAACAAATCTCTAATAATTAAATTAGAGATTGGGAAATAACATGAGAATAAATTCAATATTTTCAGGAAAACTTTAAAGATTAAGTCTGTAACAGTGTAAAAAGGAATATCTCAGTAATTGCCTATCTCATAGAGACTTGAAAGTGGCAATGTAAGATTTTTTACTTCATGCCCATGTTTTATATCTCTTGCTTACATCATTCCATTTTCAGATGATATTAAACTTCACTGACCTCATACAACTAAGGCAACACCTGTGAAAACCTTTCAGTTTTAAAAAGTAACTTCTTAGTTCTGGGCTGTGGAACACAGTCCATGTTAGGTGCTTATACCCATTTGTCTGTAAGCATTTCATGACAGCAAGGTAATGTGTCTTGAATGGTATGTGGGTTTATACATATCTTTTTGAAAAGAGTATGAGTAAATACACACTAATCTAGCACCTAACATACACTTATTCTGTTGACACAAATAACAAATGTCCTTGGGTATTCTTAATGCATGATATATGAAGGATGCATTGAAAAAAAAAAGTGCAAAAGTGCTAGCTCTTCTTTCAAAGATAGAATCTAGATAAAAGATTCTGAACTTGAACTGTAGAATTGAGCTTTGAGGGGTGGCTTTCATTTGCTTTTTTTAAAGGTTCCTATAGCTTTTACATCTCATGCAAAGACAATACCTTTTTTGTCTTCTTTGCATTTTAAACTCAAGTGTGAACAGCATGTTCACATAAGTTAAATCCACAGTTTGGAGTATTTTTCTTCATCTCTGATTTCTTATGGTTTCTCTTTGTATTACTCAGCATGACAGCAGATTGAAGATCAAGATTTATTCACTTTGTCAGTATACAGGACATTCTGGGCATCTTTGCTTAAACTAACTTAATTTGGCAGAAGAAGGTTGTACGTATGTCCTATTGTCAGTTTGGCCGTACTAACAGCTTTTGTATTTTTTAGAAATAACTAAACATTTGAATCTTATCCTTTTTGCCATACTACTGAAACTGCATTGTCCTCTTGTTCAAAGATGCTCAAGGACAAGCATCCTAAAACTTTTTTTTTTTTTTTTTTTTTTTTGGCGCAAGGGAGACAGGGGGTTGAGGGGGACAGAAAATGGGCAGGGTCAACACTCAGTAGCAAATCTGATTTAATAGCTTCCTAGCAGACTGAGTCAAGTCTTTCTGGGCAGTCTTTTGAACCAAGGCCCTTTTGGATTTAAATAGTATGACTAACAACTGTCATACAGGTCCCAAAAATCTGCTATTTCTGCTAAGCTACAGCTAGTTTCCCACTACCTCTTACCCCATCAAATACAAGACACCTTTTCTTGATGATTCATTCTACAAGCAAATCTATTTGCCTTATCTTTCATTCCTTATGTAGCCTTTAAATGAGTTACAGTGAGGAACCAACAGTGTTATGGTTAGCACACAGCATGGATATATTTATTCCTCTGTTCATTTAAACCTATTGAGGCTTGCATTAAAGAGCTTTTATAGATAATTGAGGCTCTCAACCTTTTTGTTTACCCAAGCTCTTGAAAAAATCTCATCTTCCTTTGACTTTAATCTGGTAAACCTTTGATGTTAGCTGTTAACCTGCTTGTATTTATCAACAACTCAAAAATCCACATAACCACAGGGATGCAGCAAGTCTCTGCCTAGTCTCTGTGCATGTTGAAGGGGGGAAGGGGGCACAACAAGGGCGAAAGCAGCAGCTTTATTGAGCCATTTTCCATAAGCAAATCCCTTACACTTGAAGGGTTTTTCTTCTTACTACAGAATGTTTGTTCAAGTTGCTGCCTTTAGAACATACTGTTTTAACAGAGGTGTTTATGGACCAGGAAATATTTAATTGCTAAGTGAATCTTGGATAAAAAGATGCAGCCTCAAGGAAAATGAAGGTGGTGTTTGCTTGTCAAATGTATCTTTAAGGTTTTTGCATATACAAGCATTCCCTTTGGCAGGGTCAGTTTATGCACCTTTACTGAGAGCTTCATTCCATCTGCTTTCCCAGTGATTCAGGCTGTTCCTGCTTGGTCGTGCACCTTGAGCACTGCTTTATTCCCTGGACACTAAGAGCAACCCCCAGAACACTCCTCTCAGAAGAGCAGTGCCAGGGCTGGCTGAGGTCTCAACCACCAGCTGTTTCAAATAATTGAAAGTAAAACAATCACAGTGACAACGCCTGCAATATACCCCAAATTTCACACATAGCTGGCATAGTTGAATTCCTAACACAAGGAATGGGGCAGTAGGGGGGAAGAAGAGGGGAGGGGAAAAAAAAAAAAAAAAAAGGAAAAAAAAAAAAAGTGGCCTTAGGGTCACACTATGATGTTCCCAAAATCAGTAGGGACTTGGCTATTCCTAGGCAGAGGAAAAGCAGCAGCACACTTCCCTTGCTTTCTGCTCCCACACATTCACTCTTTCAGGTCTCATTTAGGAGGGTACCCAGTGCCAGCCATTGATACATCTCCATCCACTGAGCCAGAGTAAAGTGCAAGCATAGAGTAGGAGGCTCCTGCGGAGCTCAGCTGTGCTTGAATTCACATAGTGCTGTGGCAGCACGTGGAGTTCACATTGCTGCAGCCATGGCAGGCCACCAAGAATGAAAGCCATCAAGTTTAGGGGTCTGGTCTATCAAGCAAGATCAATATGACTCCCATCTCCATCCTTTGACATTTAGCTCTATCTTCTTGCTTTTCGTCTCAGGGGTAATCCTATTCTGCGCAACCAAAGTCAATTCACACTCACCCCACACAAAGTCAAGTGCTGGAACAGAGTTTCACAGACACCATGATATCAGTCTAAAAGTCAAAAAATAGGATCAAGAAAAAAAATCCTGGAAAGTACGGAGAGTGATATTTCTATCAGGCCCTAGGGAATAGAACATGCATAGATAGTAATTATTATTATTTGTCTTATTGTTACATGAATAAAGAAAGGTGATGGGGGTCAAAGGAAAATGCTAATTACAGCTCTCTCAAAAAGTCCTTCTCAAAGTGCCAAAAAAAGAACAAGATTCTCTTCTCAGGTTCAAAGCACCCTTGCTGTGCTGGACCAACAGAGCAGCACAGTTTGAAGTTGAAAAGAGGGATAGCTTGGCTGCTGCTCTTTGAAGAATAGAATAAGAAAAAGTAGCATTTAAGAAGCTTGGAAAGGACCTTTAGAAATACATATCTTTTGCTAGGAAAAAAAGATATGTATGTTTTAAGATGGTAGAAGTTTAACTAAAAGCACAGAAGAATGTTTGGTGAAACTTCATTTCAGTGATCCATTTTCTATAAATATCACTCTTTCACCTTTATTCCTGCCATCCTGGAACCTAGGAGGTTCTGTGGCAGGATTAAGGAAAAGAGTCAAATAACAACTGTATCAATTATTATATTTTTAAACCACTGTATATGCTTCACTGATAAAATATTGTTATTTTATATAGACAGATATATAGTGTGTACATGTGTGTGTGCATAAATTTATGCACACACACAGGTATAGTACACACACACTATACTCCTATTTAGCTTCTTCAAATATATCAGCAGCAAAAAGAAGATTAGGGAAAACGTGGGTCCACTGGTGAACGAGGCAGGCACCCTGGTTACAAAAGACACAGAAAGAGAGTTGCTGAATGCCTTCTTCGCTTCAGTGTTTACCAAGGGCAGCCCGTTGGAGTCCCAGGCCCTAGGGACAAAAGAAGAAGCCTGGAGAGAAGACTTGCCCTGGGTAGAGGAAAATCGGGTCAGAGAGCACCCACAAATCCATGGGCCCTGATGGGATGTACCCCAGAGTGCTGCATGAGCTGGCGAGTGTCATAGCTAAGCTGCTCCCCATCATCTTTGAAAGATCCTGGAGAATGGGGGAGGTGCCGGAGGACTGGAAGAAGGCCAATGTCACGCCAGTCTGCAAAAAAGACAAGATCCAGGCAACTACAGGCCAGTGAGCCTCACCTCCATCTCTGGAAAAAATGATGGAGCAGCTCAATCTGTCTGTTATCCGCAAACTCGTGGGGAATAAGAAGGTACTCAAGAGTAGTCAGCATGGATTCACCAAGGGGCAATCATGCTCGACTAACGTGATAAACTTCTATGATGGAATGATGGCCTGGATAGATGAGAGTGGTGGATGTCATACATGGACTTTAGCAAGACTTTTGACACTATCCCTCCTAACATCCTCCTGGGCAAGCTCTGGAAGTGTGGGGTAGATGAGTGCACAGTGAGGTGGATTGAGAACAGGCTGGATGGCATTGCTCAGAGGATTGCGATCAGCAGCTCAGAGTCTAGTTGGAGACCTGTAGTTAGTGGTGTTCCCCAGGGGTCAGTCCTTGGTCCAGTCTTACTCAATTTATTCATCAATGACCTGGATGAAGGCACAGAGTGCTCCCTCAGCAAGTTCGCTGATGATACAAAACTGGGAGGAATAGCTGATACCCCAGAGGGCTGTGCTGCCATCCAGAAGGATCTGGGCAGACAGGACAGCTAGGCAGTGAGAAACCTCAAGAAGTTCAACAAGTGCAAGTAGAAGGTCCTGCACCTGGGGAAGAACAACCTCAAACATCAGTATAGGCTGGGGACTGACCTTCTGAAGAGCAGCTCTGCAGAGAAGGACCTGGGTGTCATGGTGGACGACAAGCTGACCATGAGGCAGCAGTGTGCCCTCGTAGCCAAGAAGGCCAATGGGATCCTGGGGTACATTAAGAGCCTCTCCAGGAGGTCAAGGGAGGAGGTCCTGCCCCTCTACTCAGCCCTGGTGAGGCCACATCTGGAGTATTGTGTCCAGTTCTGGGCCCCACAGTACAAGAGGGATGTGGAGCTGCTGGAGAGAGTCCAGCACAGGACCACAAGGATGATCAGGGGCCTGGAACATCTGCCCTATGAGGAGAGACTAGGAGAGTTGGGCCTGTTCAGCCTGGAAAAGAGGAGGCTGAGAGGGGATCTGATCAGTGTCTATAAATACCTCAAGGGAGGCAGTGAGGAAGATGGGGCCAGCCTCTTTTCAGTGGTAGCCTGAGGAGAGAAAAACCGTGGGCTCAGAACGATCCAATGTGAATCAACCTGAAAAAAAACAGTTTATTGAAACAAAGCTGTCCCTTACGCACCAGTTCCTTTCCCGCATGCCCGCCTCACCTGATTGGCTGTTGTCAGGCTCCGTCCATCTTCCCTTAGGTCGCAGGTTCAGAGTAACCTTTCGTTCTGGGCGACATGCTTACTCCAACGTCTGATGTGGCTAGTTCATCGGGTGGCCATTTTCCTCTGAGAACAACTCCACAATTCCCCCTTTTTGTTCTTGAACCAGCCAAACCTTCCTTAAGGCTTTTTCAATCTTATTAAACACACGTTTCCACAAGCCAGGCACCTTTAACAGAATACAACATAAAAATCAACAACACCATCCCTGCACCCCTAATTAACAATTGTAACCATCCTAAAGATCCCATCCACCTAAAAAATTGTCCAACCATGACAGACTCTCATCCTCTGTAACTTTATGCAAAATCTTTGCATGATCCCAAATGCCTTGGACATCCGTAAGTATTTTGCTGCCACAATTCTCCGTCTCCCCTTCATTATTAACTGAATAATCAATGCAAAAGGATAATAAGTAAAAGGCCAATATCATAGTCAGGATCCCAGCAATATGTATATGCTGTAGTGACTTTTTTCTTATTGTTTTTAAAGCTTGTTCTGCCCCTTCTGTCAATGCTCAAGGTGCATCTGCATCCCCTCTTCCCTTTAACAGTTTCATTAAAGGGGCTAGTTCCAAACTGGTAAGACCACAAATTGTTCTTACCCAATTTAAATCTCCCAGTACCTTTGGAATATTTATTATTATAATAATTATTTAATATTATATACCATATATAATATATTTTATATAGTGTATATTAAGTACTAAGTATTATTTATTATTTTGAATATTTATTAAGTATAGCTTGCATAAAAGGCCCATGCAAACCGTATTGTTGTACCGATTTACGAGCTTCCTTAATCAAATCCCATGACAGCGGCACCCACCGATTTGCTGATTTTGACCCCCCATAACTACCATATAGGCATTAGGAAGGAATTCCCCAAATTTTCAAATTTGAGAAGCTGTAAATGAAAACCAGCTCCAAATTTCTCCCAGTTGCCCTATTTCCCCTCCTGCTGGTACAGTCAGTTGCACATAGGCACAGGTTGGGATATAAAGGAATTGCATTTGAGCACAGATTGCAATGAGAGGAGAACATAGGAGAGCAGGAAGTCCTAGTCCACATAGCCCAAAGGTTTGGGTTTTGTGCCCTGTTGCTCCTTATGCAGAAACTGCTGTTTATTATGGCTATTCTCAGCCCTGGCTCTTTTAATACCTCTCAATCCAACCTTGTATGAATCACTTGAAGTAGGTACTTCTCAGCCCACACAGTAAAAACACATAAGCTGATGCACTGTGAAGACTGTGTCATTGTTTTAACCGATCTGACTCTCACACAGACCTTGCCTAAGTGGTTGAGATCAGTGGTCAGCATGGACTTACGCTCCACTTCAGAGAGGGAGCAGGACTAAAAGCTTCAAAAAGAAAGATGATCTTCAGTGGTCAATTAGGCATTACTGTCCCACTGTGGACAATCTCTTTCCAATTTCAGGCAGACAGTGACTGGCTTATGTCCTCGAAGCATATGGAGCCCAATCCCTTGTGAATATTTACCACAAGTAGCCAAACTGCAGGTATTTTTGCTTGTCACATGCAAGGCTGAATCCTCATTTTTAATGCAACTAAGCTCAGCTGTAAAGCCTCTCAGACAGATTTTTTTGGTGCAGTGACTGTGCCTACTTTTAAATATGAATGGGACAGGACTCAGCTGAGCAGAAGCATCTGCTGCTTAGAAAGACAATGTTAAGTGTAATAGCTCTGCGTTTTGCCATACTATGTTAAAAAAAAAAAAAATCAAGTCTGCACAAGAAAGTGTTCCTATTCTCATTATTGAATGCAACATTTTAACTTTGTGGTGAACTATCCATCTAGATCTTGACAAGGATAAAAATACAACTCAGGAAAATCCCATGTGGCTTCACAAGGTGTCCATTTGGGAAATACAAGGACTCAAATGTTAGACCCAGGAGTCTCAAGCAGAAAGAGTATTACAGCTAATCAATCTCTACATTTCGAAAGGTATGGCCAGGACAATATGCTGGAATAGAAACATATGTACTTGCCTTGCACTCTTTCAGACTAGCACTTTATATCTTGCTTTCTTCAAATTATAAATTATCATAATTTCAGCATATACAGTCGTGAGACTAATACCAAATTTAGTCATGAATAGTAGCTCAAGACAACTCAGTGTGTCCTGGTAACTCATTCCTATGTCTAATATCTTTTGCAAATGCTCACAGCTTCTCAAAATACCAGGAAGAACAGACAATAAGGTTTTGTCTAAAGTGAAAATATTAAGGGTCCTTTAATGAAGATAGCATAATATGCACAGACAAAATGAGGGAAGAGGGAAGGGAAATAAAGTTAGCAGTTAAAACTTTTGTCTTCTACTCCTTTTCCATAAAAAGGCATCAAAAATGGAAATTCACTCACTCAAAAGTCAACAAGTAGTTTGGACTTGGAGGAAATATCTAGCCTCAAAGTAAGATACATGATTTAGGCCATGTAATGCATCTCTAATTTTCTGAAGCCTTATTTTGGTTACATTTTATGCATGTTTTTCATGTGTTAAACAGCCTGAATCATAAGGTATCTACAATCTATTGCATATCACTATTAATAATCTGCTCAATTTGAGAACATCTCCTTGCCCATCTTGAATTTTTCTTTATTGCTGGTGCTTAACTCACCACTGTGTAGTTTGCAGAAGTTATCTAAATACCTCAGTGCATCCTGTAAAAAGTTGCACAATAATTTTCTCTGCACTTCCCCATCCTGCATATGGTTCTCTACCTGTACATTAGCATTTGCAAAAGGTAGGTTAAGTCCAGTAGCTATCACCAAGTAACAGCAGTGAGATGCTGACAAACAGGAACAAATTGTTCAAGATGTTGAAAGAAATGATTATTTATTTATTTATTCCTGTTAAAGATATAAATGAAAGACTATGCTTTGCATTCACTACATTTTCCAGTTCTGCAGCTCTAACTGAAAAGGAGATCAGGTTAGGTCATTCCTCACAGGAGTATGATTCATTCCTCCTAGGAGCCGTAAGGTCAAAAACTGTAAGATGTAAAGACTGTTTCAGGTTCCTGTTGAGATTTCTTTTGTCCCATTTAGGTATGGGTTCTGCCTCTTCACAACTCAAGTCAGTCGTATTAAATTAAACAAA
This sequence comes from Tinamus guttatus, assembly GCF_059628265.1. Lineage (NCBI taxonomy): Eukaryota > Metazoa > Chordata > Aves > Tinamiformes > Tinamidae > Tinamus > Tinamus guttatus. The sequence continues at coordinate 447,076 of NW_028288756.1, read as the reverse complement.
GAGATTCCTGAGTAATCTAAGTGAAGCGTGACTAAATTCTTGTCTCCATCACCTTTCAAGCACAGTTAAAAATTAGACTTCCTTTAGTTATTCTGGAGACAGAAATACCTTGTCCCAACATGGGGTATTAGGTCCCATGTTAGTTCTAACTGGTTCCTTAATAAAGCTTCTCTTTTGTACCTCCCAGCATGCAGTTTTGTTTAGTGAAATTTGTTGTGAGGGGCATTTGCCCTGGGGACATGAATCTATTCTCCTTGTTCAAGGAGAACATCCACCGACATCAGCAAAAGCCTATTTCACCAAAAGAACAGGTATGAACCTCAGGGCACTTTTCTGAGGAGAAAACGGCCAAAGCTTTGACTCAAGAATTCAGATGATCTACATTCAATGTCAGAATTATGCCAGTGTCCCACAAGACTGAGTCTAAATAAATACCAGGATCCTTGATACTGATAGTGATGTTTTATCACAGTGGATATCAGTGTCCTTCCTTCTTAACTCAGGAAAGCCCCAATGCAACATACGTGAAATATAACACTGCTTAGGGACCAGGGACACCACAAGAAATTCCAGAGATTAGAGTCTGCAGATCAGACCCTCGGATGGCTGGGGGAAGATGTTTTATCAGCCACTAGAAAAACATATGCAACTTTGATCCCAGTGTTTCATGTTGGGCTTCTGTTTCTTTTGGCATATGTTTGCAGTGTCAAATGCCACAATACTCATGAGTGTTCAAAGACCACATGATATTGCTCACAGGGCACAAACCAAACAACCCCCAAAGTGTCTAGCAATGGAGTTCAGAACCGATGCTCTTGTAAACCTATCTCCCTTGGTTTCATAGTTCAATCAAATGTTGATTGGGAAAAACACGTATTACTGCACTTTGAAAGCCTGCCCTGGACTTCCTCCCACCCCTCCTTCATTTGATAAAGGTTAGTGCTGAAATGTAGTAAACAGGCATTAATAGAGATCATATTCATCTTCAAAAGTGAGCAACCGCTGGCTTCGCAAAGCTGCGTTGACATTTTGCCACCCTGCTCTGCTGCCAGGAAAATTTGGTAATTTAATGAAGCAGAGATCTAACAAACGTGCAAGCCTCAGTGGATTATTCAGCATCAAGGTTTGCATTACAGTGTGTGAAAAAAGGATTAAAGAAGTACTTTTTAGTTATAGAAAACCCTGAGCACTGGATTAAAAGGCAATAGAGCTGGCAAGAAGGATACAGTATCTATAGAATTTAATGGTAACCTAGCTCTATCAGACCCTACGGCTTTAATTTCAATACAGCATTTTCTTCTTAATCCCTTGTTTGCCAGCAGTAATGCCATTGGATTAGAGTGGCCACCAGGCTGTGGCTATTTACATAAAAATTAGGCAAATTATGACTTTAATAAAAAAAAAAAAGAAGAAAAAAAAAAAAACATGACTGCTGGATATTAGAAAGGTTTCCTAACTTTGAATCCTGCTGCTCCTGTGAATCTCTACTAAGCTTGAAAGATCAGGAAAAGAACTCCCTTTCACTTACGGCAGCCAGCAAAAACTTCTAGCCATTATCTGCCACAGCAAGAGCTTCACGTTGGAAGTGGAGGGGGGTTCAATATAGTGAGTCTGTCTGCACTAAGTTAACATTTTGTTGGTTAGAAAACAGAGAGCAGATCCTCAGCTAGTTTAAATCACCAGCCCTACCCTGGCTCTGAAAAAACACAGGAATTTTGTTTTTTATTTGCTGCAGAAAAGAAATAACTGATGTGCAGACATGGGCACTTATAGCAAAAAGATAATCCATATGCGCTTGGTATTTTTCTCCACTTCATTTTCCAGACTCACTGAAACATTGCTTTTGTTTCCCCCCCCGCCAGATGCATCTATCCACTCTCTTAAGGCAATTTCCTCTGCTCCCTTCCAATTTTCAGGAGGGAGAATCCTTTACCTGGCAACATGGGGATGGGAGATTAAACACAGGACCTCACTATCAGCAACCTGGATTTGGGAAATGAGAAGCTGATCCTGGAGCGGTAGGCACAGATAAGCCCATGTGAGGAATGGGCTGCTCCAGCATAAACACTCAAGGAGATGAAAAGAGAGGAAGCACATAGCACAGAACCAGGGAGGGTGGAAAAATGGGCATAGGATAGAGGCAAGTTCAGCTGGTTCTTAAATCAGGAGGCATTTGGAGGAAGAAGCATCAGGTAAGGATGGCTAACATGGAGGTGGTAACATCTGCCCTTGCGAGTTGGACTTTCAGGTATGCAGGACATCAGGGTACTCTTATGGGAGGGAAGGCAACTTATGTTTCAGGTACTGGTCAAGTGAGCAGATGAAGTACATGAAAGGTATTTCAATTTATATCATAAGAGAGGTAAAGCAATCCATGGACACACAAGAACAGCATTTTGCTGAAAGGTAGGAAATGAGTTCAAACCCATTCAGCAGAGGATAGAACCAAAATGTCCTCTTCTTTCTCTTGCAGAAAAGGCTGATCAAGCCATTTCTTCCTCTTTGTTCCTAATTTCTGCCCCCCAATCCCAACATTTGGCAATTACTTTTACATACCCCAAATTATTCACAAAATTCGACAAAATAAATTAATGAAAAAGAGATCAGGTTTAGATAAATGCTCTGCCACAAACATAGCTGCTATATAAAAAGCTCTTTCTTTTTCCTGACGGGGGGGAAGGAGGGAAGGAGAAAGAAATCAATTTTCAGCTAAATAGCAATGTTCTTTTTATTATTATTATTTTAATACATAGTTCCTGTCTCATACCTTCCCATTCACCACATTTAGTTGATCAGCAGGCCAAATGCGTTTATAAAAGGACTCCTAAAACAAAGACGTCAATAAACTGAGAATTTGTTTCCTACTGAACATGTGGTTGTACGCCAATTATATTGGGTAGCTTTGGTTTATTTCAATAGGCCAGGCCATTTCATGCTTTACTGAAAATTATCTGATCTAAATAAAGCCCATTTACATTTACCATTCTTTAAGAGAAAATGAAAGTGTTACTGAACCTATCTGCCCCGTGTTTTTTTCTAATCCACTTTATCTGTTCTCTGAACTGTTTTCTCTGGTCCCTTCTGCACTGTGAATATAAAGTAGAAAAAAATTATATTTCACTAAGCAAATGCCTCTAATAAGATGCTCGGCCCTTGTGTCAGAGGATGCAACTTCTTTCCCCCAGGAACAGTTGTGAGTAGGAATTCTTCATATGCTCCTTAAGTAGCTTTATCTGCTGAAAGAACATGGTTTGCTTTCCCACTTCAAGCCTGGCTAACCATTACAGCTAGTGGATAGTATAACCAAGACTCTATTTCAGATTTTTCCGTAACTTAGCTCACCTCTGACACCTCTACTTTTACACATGGCAAAAGCCAGGAAAGACAGCAAAATGTTTTCCATGAAAAGATATCCACAGGCCGCACAGCACAACCTATAATATTCTGTTACATATCCTTAACATACCCTGCTATAACCACTTTCACCTTACCCTGTTAAGCGAACATTCTTGATCTAAAAGCATGTACTAAAAGGGAGAGTGGGGGAAGGGAGCAAGGAAAAAAAAAAGTAGCATATGAAAGTAGTGAGTTGAAGTATAAATTAAAGAGGGAAAATTCTTTTCTTTTTGTTCATGTCTAGATACTACCCTGCCCTGCTCTTTACTGCACTGATCAGGCAATAGTTTAAGGGAGTACCTGCTTAATTTCCTTCTGACTTTACCCCCATCAGCCTTTAACTTGCACAGACTTAACCAGGACACATTTTAATAACAGTTTCTCTGAGGAAACCACAAGTTATTTTTTTAGTTGCACAGCTGGAGATTTCCATAATCAGAAGAAATTCCTCAGGCACATTTCCTGAAAATTAACCTTTGCAACCTTTATTAAAAAATTAATAATAAAGAGAGCGCAAACCTTCAGGTTCCTTTCTTGAGGATTCACCATTCCTCCTCTCCCAACACCAGGGCGCTCTCCATTGAGTTCCTCTGCTCTCAACCTCATTTAAACATAGTCAGCTCAGCTCCCTAGGGCTGGATCCAAGACAGCATGTGACTGTGCAAATTCACAAACAGCTTAAGGAAGCAATCCTGCATTAGGTCTCCTTTCTTAATTTGTGAACAGTTATCTTAATCAATAGCTCAGCAATTAAAATCCTGCATGATCAGTTTCCTACAGGACTCCCTAATTTAAAACAAAAAAAAAAAAACACCACCATCAAAAAAAAAAAAAAAAAAAAAAAAAAAGCCACACACACACACCACACACATTCCCCAGGCCCCTTTCTCTACACTGTAGTTGGCTGTTCCAAGAATCACTAATCTCCATCCACCTCTCCCAAGTTCTGCCGAGACTGTCCTTGGTCATGTCAGCAAATGTATTTTATAAGACTCCTCGTTACAAATTTAATAATACCATCCAGCAATATTGTCAAGTTCCTGTTTGATTCTGCTTACTCCTAACTAAATGCAGTATTAAGTCCCCAGTCACTTCTTTGCTTAGTCTCGACTCTGTTATCCCAGTAATAACACAGCTGTTAGCTCTGAAGATATACAACTTACAGTCAAGAATCCTAAACCCAAGGCCTCCTTCCCTTGAAATCAATGGTGAAACTTTTAGTAGTTTTAAAAGCTCATGATAGGGGGTTATACTACACTCTTGAGGACACATTCTGTCTTCAATAGAATGCTGCAATAATGCTGATGGATACAGGTTATTTTCATTATATCCAAATTCTGCATCCACTCATTAGAAAGAACGTGTTGCTAAAGTGGGATGCTGAGGGCCACATAAAAAAGTGACTTTAAGCCGTCCAGCTGGAAAACACCACCATAGGACAAGCAGCACTCATGGACAGAATAAGTCATGTTCCCTCAATATTCAAGCGAGCAGAGATCTCTGACTTCTGAAGCTAATGGCAACTGCAGCTCTCACCACACCATGCAGCTGTTCCAAAAGCACTGTGGCTCTTGAGCAATCAAATCATTTAAAGCAAGTCCTGCCATAGATGTCACAAACCCATTTTGTTCTGTTAGGGTAATTATAAAAGTTGAAAGCCCATGAGTATATTCAGATTTCTCTTTCCCACCCCAGTTGTTTATGCCCTCTGTACCAGCTCAGCAAAAAACTGTTCAGGGTACAGGCATGTTTTGTGATGCGAGTTTTTACAAAGCCCAGGACAGCAGCAGGGGGCGGGAAAAGAGAGGTTGTGAAGAAATAAAGTATTAATAAACAGACATTCTAGGTTCCTGCTTCTGAATTTATCACATCTGCTGGCAACTGATCTTGCACAATACTGGTCCTCCAAAAAAGTATATTTCCTTTTTTCTTATATCCTAGCAAAGGTTCTGAACTTCTTCTCAAATGTCTCTGATCTTCTTTTCATTAAATTATTTATATCAACGTGTAGTGCTACAGAAGAACTGTTTTTAGTTCTCCTGACTACCGCACCAGCAGCTTCATTCAAAGAGCAAAAGTTACATTTTCAGAATGCCCTTGTTCATAGTCTCACATTCTTATGAAGGGCTTCTGATCCTGATCTGATTGAAGTCAAATGACAAAATTCTCCCTGAATTCAGCAATCCAGGATCAAGTCTTAATCACTCACCCTGAATACCAGGCAGTATTTTTTTTTCTCCTAATGCTTTTGCACTTAAGAAGTTAGAGTCTCAGCTGGTGGAAAAAAAAGAAAAATTATACAGCACAGCTGTATGGAGTCCTGTGGACCAATTCACACTATTGAAAAATTGGACCTGAAGGCAGTATTAGTCTTTTTGTTCACTTTAAAAAAAAAAAAAAAAAGTCAAGATCACTCACTCCCTAAATAAGTGACCACATTCTAATCAGATTTTCCCCATGAAGATTATTCATTGCACTACTGCATATTAGAGGTAAAATGCCAGCAGTTGGACTACTTGCTGCTGCCATTTTTCAAGGGTGCACATTTCAAGAGGATTTCTGCCATTGAACTCAATAGGCCCACAATTTTCAGCCCTACTTGAACATTAGCTAAGTCTGCATTAAGAAATATAAAATCACCCCAGGGCCTGTATCTGTTTCCCTGAAGAACTAGCAAAGCACAATTATCATAAGTTTGTGATTAAAACCACAGACCATTGCATTTTTCACATCACTGGATGTTAATGGTTCCCTGTGAAATGACCCAGCTGAGCAGTTTTTTCCCCTCCATCAACACATAGCTGCAAGACACCACGCAGACAACCACCTGTGCTCCATGCTCAGGGCTACGCGAGCCGACCAGCACACAGAACAGAGCACCACATTTCCCACCCAGCGTGTTCCAACACACACGCATCTCCTTCACTCGCTGCTCTGCACTGCTCTCTTCTGCTTTCTCCCCCAGTATTCAAGAACAAGATCATTCTTTCCCTTACAAAGCTCTGGCACTTCTCCCCTGTGCCTGAAGACATGCCACAGAGGAACACATTGGCCCCTCCACCTGTCCCACCACATCTACTCAGCTTCCATCTCTTAGCGGAGCCACATATAAGACATTAGCTGCCCCAAACCTTAGGAGTGAGGAGAAAAGAGGATATATCATCTAGTAGCACCTGCAAATAAACCTCATGTAATGAAGCTGCTGAAGGGAAAATTTCTAGTCAATGAAGTGCACCAATTGCCCAGCTCACCTTTCACTTATAAAGTTAATCCATAACCCAGGAAATACAAGTGATAATGTAAACTAAGTTGACAAGAAAAATGGCAAATTTCAAGCTTCAGAAATGAGGCTGGATAGTCAGCATCCTACAGATTGTTTAATTTGAGCTTTTTTCTTTTTTAAAAAAAAAGAAGAAAAAAAAATACCACTAACAAGACTCAAGTTGTTTGTGGTGCTCTTCCTATTCCATCTTATTTGCCTAAATTAAAGCCTCTACAACTCCTCTTTTGGAGCATCTACAGACCTGGCCTCTAGTGGTGTCACATACGGACCCTCCTCCTCAGATCCTTGACAGGAGACACACAGCAGTGCTGCAGCCTCTGCTCAGCAACTTCAGTGCCAGAAAGCATCTTCAGAGCAGACTTTCTCAGGTGACTCACCTCTCTGGGCTAGGCAGCAGCAGCCTACTGGCAGAGCAGCAAGTTTGACCCCGCTCCTCTGCGCGGCCACAGCACATCCCTGCCACCCACTCGCCCTCTCTTAGTGTTTTGTGAAATGTAAATGCTGAGCTACATCCCGAGTGCTGACCTCTACCCTAGGGTTGAAAAGAGAATGCTTGAGAGGTAACTCTCAGTTTTAGTCCCTACCTTGTCCAGTTCAGCAGTGTTTCTTCATTCTCCATAGTTCACTGTGGAGTTCAGTAAATTTAAAATATATATAGCTTGCTTTCAAGGTGAGGTATAAAAGGGCAAGAGCTGCTTTTGAAATGGTGAAGCCCAACTTGGAAGACTCGCACAAAAACCAAGCGGCTGAAGTGGAAAGCCTTTTCAAGGCACCATCCAGTCCAGACACATGGACAAGACCAAGACAGCATCAATCTAACCTCAAAGTTCCCAATGAATAGGATCCTATCATGTAGCTATTTACAGCTCAACACATCTTTTTCCTTCCCTTTTACAAAGATATTGTCGTGGAAAAACCTTGTAATAAATAACTCACTTCTATCAGTGTGGCCTTCTTAAGCATCCATAGCACAGTGGGAAAATAACAATTCAATTGCCATCCTAATTTCCAAATCATAAATTCCTTTGTTTCATCCACAGAAGAGAAGAGCATGTGGCAGCAATACATTATATGAAAATACCATCATGTTCCTAATCTTTAGCATATGCTAGGTAGTGGGGAGAATGAGAGGCACATTTGCTTGAACAAATGCTTCAAGTAGAATTTTGCTTGGGCCAGCTCATTTTTAGAGTGATTAAAGGCGGTTGGTGCCACCAGTCTTACATTATTAACAGAAACTTTGCTTTGGCATTAAAAGGGAGTTTCTATAAGAATAGCATAATATTTCAGAAGAGAAGGACCATTTTTTTTAAATGCCCATCAAAAACCACTTGTTTGTCTGATCTCTTTCTTTTAAGCTGGCAATAAGACTTTGCAGTCAAGTTCAGAGAGATTATATTTATACCTCAGTTTAAAGATATATTAAAAAATAGCTGAGATATCAGAGAAATTCAAGGCAGAGAAACACCGTGCAATTACTTTGGTTTGGAGGCCTTAGATCTGCTGACATGGTGTTTCCCAACATTTTAGTCTTTTGCTTCTGAAAGTCATTCTTGGGTTTTAAATCTTTCCATTTCAAAGCAAAAGGTACATCTGCAGAAAAAAAATATGAATTGAGAAGCTTAGGCAAGCCCCTCCTCACAAGGTTGGTGTTTCCACTTCAGTGCTGTAGTAGGAGCATTTTCTCCACAGTTGTCATTTATCAGGGACTTCAAACCCAAAACACCAATTTGCAAATTAAGAGTCCAAAGATAAAATAGGCCAACTTACATACTGTCTGACATTTGAAGACAGATTTTCCCCCCGCCTTTTTTTTTTATTATTATTATTTTTAAAAAAAACTTTTTGTGCTCAGCTAAAGATGGAATCTGTCTATGAGGGAAATTCACAAACTTATACCGCTCCCGTGACAGATTTCAGGTCCATTAGAGGGTTCCCATTTCTGCTTCAATTTAGGGCTTTCTAAAGGATCCTAAGTGCCCACATTCTTCCTTGCAAAGAGAAGAGGCTGGAAACTGGTTCACATGGTTACTGCCATGTCAAAAGTGAATTAACCAGTAGCTGAATGAAAGAGCCAGCTTCCCTTCTCCAGGAGGGCACTCACCATCAAGGCAGCCATCCCCTGACAGCTGAGTCAAGCTGAGCCCTGCTTCAACACACAGCACTCCAGAGAACAAAATCCTGCTCTCTAGTTAAGTCTGCCTTATTTTTAGAGGAAGGCTTTGCTCCTGGCAGGATGACCTCACTGCCTATTGCAGTGACATCCCTCTGCTTGCTCTCTGAGCACTTTGTCATCAGCCCTGGTACCAAAATTATCGTGGTTCTCATGGCTGGAGCAGTTTTTCATCCTGTGTTTGCATAGCATCAAGAATCACAGCCTTTCACAGGTCTGGGGCTGCATCTGCATAGAGCTATTACGAACAGAGGCACAAGCAGAGGCAGTCCAGGGATGAACCTCCTCATGCCAGGACGGTTTTGTTTGCAGCCCAGTCTCTGCTAGAGCTCCCTAGTTTACCTAAAGGACACCTTGAGCTCCCCTCCTCAAGAGGACTTCAGGAAGCCCTGTGCTGACCATACACTTGCCCATAATCAATAGGGCTGTGAGGCAAGTTAGGACTCGAGAATTCAGACTCTCCTATTACAGTCAACGTAGAAAGCATTTAACCTGCTTTCTGAGCCTTGTGTTTAATGTTGAAGCTCCCAGCATAAGGGCAAGGTTGAAAGCCTCCCAAAAAGTCACTTAGTTCAATTATATAACTATATTATATAGTGTTCAGATTGGATATCATTTAATGCTGATGTTTCACAGCCCTACGTGCATATTAGCATTAGTTCTAGGGCTATTTATCATATTACCTTTGCAATGTTTTGTTGTTTTTCCCTATTCGAGTATGAGCATAGTTAACAAACTTTAAGCGTCATTTGTTATTTTCCTCTAGTTTGGTTCCAATAAAACAGCGTCCCCTAAGCACAACTAGTGGAAAATAAACAAAGTGAACATTTTCATATGTTTTCTTCATGTTTAAAGAATAAAATTCTGAGAATGCTTGAGAATAAAATTAACAGGTGAACTTCTGAAATGCTTTATCAATTGTTCTTTCCAAATAATTACAGAAAAAAAACACAGAGATTTTAATCTGGGGTATGACAACCACTGTAGTAGTGAAGTGTACATTAACTATTTAGAAAGAATTCCTAACAACAAATATACACCACCACAGACAGCGGCAAACCACCTCCCCTCCCCCCACACACAGCCCATACCCCAACAAGTTTTCAAAATTAGACTACCATTAAGCCACTAAAACTGCTTAACTGCTTGGCATTTTGAGGGCATTTTTATCTTTCAACTTGCCTATTGCAACATTCTACTACCTATTTTTTTTTAAAAAAATCCATTAGTGCTACAGAAACCATCAAGCTAAGAGTAAATATATTGCAGAGTTCAATTTCAGTTAGTTACTTTCAGGTGTTGGTACTTTGGATCTGGTATGTTTAACATAACTGCTAATCTACAGAACCATTACTGCTGCTGCCATTCCAGAAGAAAATACACCAACTTGAATCTCAGATGCCCAGATATAAAATACTGGTATGTACATTTATTTTGTTTGAATAGTAAGCAGGGTCAATTCTTGCAATAATAAACTCTCAAAGTGGCCTTTCATCATCACTTTCCACAGTGAAACATGCTTTAGAATTTTTCAACACATCACCAAAAGTTTAAACAGCAACCAAAACCTGTTCTTACTTTCTTCCCTCCCCCTCTTTACTTGCTCTTTAGCTACAGTTCTCAAAGTACCCAATTTTGCCAGCTCTGCAAAATCAGGTAAGTAGCACCAATGTCTAGGGAAAAAGGCAAACCCCCGCTGCCCACAGAACTATTGTTATACAAATAAAGTATATTGTTTATTTCAGCACCATTCAGTACACAGAACATCTCCCTGGCCCTTGCAAATGGAAATGAATGGGGGAAAAAAAAAAAAAAAAAAAAGGACATTTTCCCCTTTATTAGGGTTTTTGAGTTTCTGCCAGAAGGCAGACTTCAGAAGGAAAAGCATGCCATAAAAGTGTTAACTTTACTCCCTCTCCCTCCCACCTCACCTCAGATTATCTATAGTTATCTTCTCTGTAGAAAGGGAAGTCTGTTTATACTAAGTAGCTTCCAATCAGAATGATTATTATTAGGGAAAACCACAAAGAAATGGTGCCTGTTACTGAAATCCTTAAAGGCAGCTTGTCACGTTCTAAGGGATAGATGCATGGAAATCAATGCTCACAGCGCATGGTACATATCCCTCTTGCTACATTTCATCTTTACCAAAGAAATCCAATTGTAAAGATGCTTGAGGTCGACCACATTTAGCCCAGCCGTACTGCAGGTTTGATAGGCTCTTGTTTTGAAACTTCCAGTCTTAGTTACAAAACTATTTGCATATACTTAATAGTCATAGCAAAGAGAGATTACAACCCAGACCTGATCAGTTAGCCAAGTCACACACCATTTTGTCCTCTCTATCTCTCCAACAAAAGAACACTTTCAGTGGAAGGAATGGATAGCCCCAACATCAAATAATTTGGAAGTTGGTAAGTGTGAGAAGAGGATATGAATTTTCTCCAGCAAAGAAATTAAACTTTTTTCTTTCTAGCTGCAAATACTGAAATATAAGAATAGAGAAAAAAAAAAAAAAAAAAAAAAAAGGACTGTTGCCACCCATGCCGCCTCTTCCCCTGCAACTTCTCTTCATCCTCTTCCAGCAGTAACTTCAGCAAAAAGCAGAAACTTCTTACTTGTTTGAAAGAGAGCAGAGGGCTAGCTTCAGGAAAAGGTCTGGTCTGCAAACACCCAGAGAGGTCCCAGACTCAGAGTCAGTCAAGGACTTCAGACACAATCTCTGCTTCGAGGCTTCTTACAGCTACCTGCGTGCAACTCACTGCTGAGCATTTTGAATCCCCTTGGAAGGGCTTTGTTTACCACATGCCCTACGCATGCTCAGAGGTTTCTGCAGTACACTCTAGACATATCTAAGAGCAGGGCAAAGATCACTCAGCTTCAAAGTATCACTCAGCTTCAAAGTACCTAGACCGTTACCTCATTCTCCCCTGCCCTTCTCCCATATTCATAGACAACAGCAACATAACTTAATGTTTACTGTTATATTATAGCACAGCTGTGCACAGAAAAATATTCAAGATAATGAGGTATTCAGATATTGCAATAATGCATAACACAGAAAGGAAGGAACCAAAGCGTAAAAACACAACCAGTTTTACATCTGGAAGATTTTATCCAGCACAAAGTTCATCTCCACAGACCATCTGACTCATATGCACTTTGAGCAACACTTTGTTATTCATAAAAGAAAAAGGACACTAGTCAAAACAGAAACCAGCCTGCTCCATAGCATAACCTGTGTGACTAAATTATTTGCAATTTCTCTTTCTCTTCCACCATGAAGAAAACAAAATCCTCAAGTTTTGGCTTGTACTAAGCACCACTTGAGTTATGCTTGCTGTAACTCAAGCGGAGGCTTCAAAATGACTCATGTAAGTCACAAGGGACCAGGTCACCTGTGCCACAGCTCTCCCCTTGCCACATACCCCAGGTTAGCCTTGTCAGTTACACAAAAGCATACTCCACTAGAAATTTAAGCTGGATTTAAGCCTGCTCTGCGCTGCCGAAACAGCACAAAGCTACCTTTAAAGATCTGTGAGCATAGCTTCTTATTGTTACATCTCAGCATTCAATAAAATCTCCTCTAGGGAACATGTCTTTTCTCTCTGTGCCTTGCACTGTTTGTATTATCATTCCCTATCTATGCCTCATCACTTATTAGTATCCCACACCTTTCTCTTAGGTACTTACTAAATTAACAAACATGCTCTGCAGAAAAAGGAGAGGAGGGGGGAGAAGAAAAAAAAAAAAAAAAAAGGCACAGTACTCACCTTGAGCCACACAAAGTGCACAAATCCCCCTTCACACTCCTTAAGCACCAAAAACACCAGTGATACTTCATAGCCTTCGCTTCCTCATTAAAGAAGGTATCCCCATAAGCACTTGTGGATCAAGGCCAGCTGGTACCACTTAGTCCCTACTTAAATCCAAAGCCTAACAGATGGAGAGACCTCATGTACATGAGGGAGAGTATAACAGCAGGCATGCTTTGTATTTTAGGTTTGGGGGGATCTAATAGGCAGAGGAAAAATTATTAGCACAAAACAGAGACATATTCTTACCTTTTTTCACTCCCTTCCTCAACAAAAACAACAACAACAAAAAAAACCCACAACCTCTGAAAGGAAACAGAGAGCATAATCATTTACCCCAGCCTTAATAGCTTATTGAAAAGGATTGCTCTTTTCAGCTGATCTTCGGGTCTCTGTGTTTAAACTAGTAACTGAGTTAAGATGACAAGGCAGTTCCAACACAGTTTTTGTTCTTTGAGTTTGTCACCTGCAGCTTTTTGTCTATTTGCCATATTAAAATTTTCTTCATTTTTACTTTTGCCCAAATGCAGGCTTTCACTTTATGACACTGAAGGGGTTTTTATTAGATTTTCAAGCAGTATAAATTGACATAACTCCTTAACATCATGGGCTTATTTGTCTCCAGTATCTGTCCCTCTGTTACATTCCAGGCAAAAATAAGCTAACATGTTAGGTTCACCTTCTCAGACAAATAAATTGTCAATGTCTTGATTTATTCTGAGCAGCGGATGTTTTTTAAAAAGAAATTTTCTTTAAAATGAGAGAGTTAAAAATGACCTAATATTCTGGAGCCAAATACTAAAGGCGATCAGTAAGACTGTTATTATTGCCTGAGATGGATGGAGATCTGCTATTTTCTACCTTCCCTTCCAATATCCCCAAAAATAATGATGCGATTTAAGAACATAAAGCGTGCAGCTCAATTGTGGCAATTTATGTTCCTGTAAACTTGATGTAAGCCTGAGCAGCCCAATTTTTTTTACTGCATATTGTAAAGGATGGTGTCTCAAAGGTCATAGCAATTTCCACAATCTTACTTCCAGAGCGTTTTTTATTATTATTTTTTCACGGGAAAGTGTTAAGATTTACCTCCAATACAACCTACTTCTCTCAAAACTTGAACCATGTATAAAGAATGGAAATAGTGCTCAATGAAGAGCCAAACCTCTCATCACAAGGAGGTATAATGTACCTATAAACATATCTTGACCCTCAAGCGAGCGCAGCAAGCAACCTCTTGCTCTCACCTTTTCTCTTTCTTCGCTGGATGTAATGTCTTTGGATTCTGTTGAGGAGTGTGTCCAATTCATTTTTCTGGCTTAGCTTCTGACTCGCCTCGAGTCATTTCCCACTTGCTCCCGTGCTGCCGCGTGAGCAAAAAGTGATGCGTGGCAAGGGAAAGAGGGAACAGGGCTAAACTTAAGAAGCAGCCTCTTTGTAAATGCATCCAGGTTTGCAGCAGGCAGAGGCAGCAAGAAGATACTCTGTCTATCATTTTCTTTGCCCTTGCTTTCAAGCTCATTAAAGCCAGCATTAAGAGGAGTTATACAGATTAAAGGGAACTAGGTCTGTTCTCAAGTCTTGGCAAAACAGTTTCCATCACAAAGCAACCAGCTACTAATTAAATTCCACTTAAGAAAGTCCTTAAAAGGAAGGTGATTTTAATGCTTGAGATCCCTGTTTGCCTGTGAGAGACCTTCCGCTTATAGGACAGTACTAAAATAGAACCTTGTCTTCCAGCCACTGTACTTCAAACCCGTTTATATGATCACATTTCTTTCTAATCTGAACTCTAACAGAGGATCAGTGGCCTCTCAAACTCTCCCCATCCCCACCCAGAATGAACACTAAACTTAGAAACTAGCACAGGTCTTCAAATAAGCAAAAATGTCACTACTCTCTCTTTTCCTTCTCCTCTTTGCCTGCCCTTAATGATTTTATATTCCAGCCATTCCGAGATATACATGAGAAAGCCTTGCATTTTAATATGTCACTACAAGACAGAAAAATGTTAATCTTAAAGGCACTAGAAAAAAAAAAGAAAAGATAGAGAAATGATAAGAAATAGTTATTGAATAATTGAAGATTGTTTCCAAATCAGGAAGAAAAAGCATAGGAAGCCTCAGTACTTACACACTCTCCTCACTCTTCTGTTTTCATTAACATTTGTATAATTAATTAGAGTCCTCAGGGAAAAAATAGCCAACATTTTACACACTCCTTTAGTTCTGAAAAGCAATCAAGATCTCTAATAGCCTCTCAGTTCTGAAATTTAATATAAGTTTATGTGGGTGAAGGAACCATGATTGTTTTCTTTTTGCTTTTTAGAAAAAAAAAAGTTAGGCAAAATAATAATCTATGACTTTTGGGACTAATTACATTTAAAAATAATAATTCTATATCCTTGTAGCAAATAATACATTAAGGCACATGGGCTGAATTAAACAATTTGTATCTTTCAATCTAGGACTATGTCATTTACAAGTCCATCAAATATTACCAAATGCAACAAATAATTCCATAGTATTCAATAGTTCCATTAAGTATATAAGAGGGTTCTTTTTTTTGTTTCCTTTTATTTGCTGTTTTAATCAGCTCTGCATGGAGGTGGCTGTAAATATGCCCATGCATTTCCAGAACATGGAGGTAGTTTCCATGCAGGTTTTACAGCCAGATGGGAGGTGCAGAGTGCTCTCATACTGATGAAGTTGCACATCTCCAAGGGTGAGATTAATCTCACCTACATTTGGCTATGCAGGAAACAAATCTAGGTTCCTTCTTCAGTGAACAGAGAGTTAAGTAATGTCAGTGTGTGCTTCTTCCTATCTCGTTTGGACCTCAATATTTCCCTGCTGATGAGCTGTCTGACACTCCCACTGAATGCAAAGGATGCTTAAATGAATAGCTTAGATTAGACACCTAATTTTTAGGCAGCTGTAGTTAGCAAACCTAATCTCATGCTGCAGGCTGTCAGCCCTTCAGTTAAAAGTTGGTACCAAGAGGGTTAGTGCCCCCACAGCAGAGGTTTTGGCGCAAGGTGAAACCTCCCTGGGTCACCTGGCCAGGCTGCTGAGGACTGCAGGCACATGCAGTCCTCCTGTCCATCACTCAGGATGAGTCACAAGGAGGAGATTCAGGCTCCCAGCTGATTCAGCATGATCCCTCTCACTGCTGACACAGCATGCTAGCCTAACTCAAGGGGGAAAAAGTGGAAAAAAAAAAAGGAAAAGAATAAAAAATGGAGTGAGGGAGGGAGAAGGAAGAGGGAGGAATGGTTTTCAACACTGTCTATGAATCAGCTTACTGGGGGACTGAGACATGAAAAAAGCCAGCACAGGGAGGGCATGGGGCTCCATGGGCAAGAGCAAACGAAATGCAGCAAGGTGTAGAGGAGAAGGAGCTCTGGGCAGCACTGAGCCAGTCAGCTGGTCCAGCTGCATCATCTGAACAAACTCTGAGTCTCTGCTACCCTGCACATCCCACTACTGATACCTAGGTGAGCTCTTTCGAAGATAAACTCACGTATGTCTAAGCACACTGCAGATGTGGTGTAGATATATACTAAGAAAATAGGTTTGCTCTGAGCTACAAAAGAAAACATGAGAGCCTGGTTTTGGACCATATTTAGCATATCTCTGCTCCATTGCTTTTCTCCAAGCAATGCTACTGAATGGTCAATGCCCAGTTGTGTCTTAGGGACATGCCTTGAAGTCAGGGGTAGATCAAGCAATGTGAAGTTTTATTGAGCCCCAAGTAAGTGCAGTATGCAGAGCTGAGCTCTGAGATTCCACTTCCTGATGCTGAAAAAGAAAATAACTGGACACGGCAGCAGAAAGGCACCTAATAATCAAAACCCAGTGCATTCGGGCTCCTTGGCCCACCAGGAGATAAGGATTGTGGAGCAGAAGGACTTTTATGAATTGTGTGTACAAGAAAGCTATGTGACAGATAGATAAATCCAAATACTTGAGCAAAGAGCGTTTGCTGCCTGCAGGGCACAGTGACAAGGAGAAAATTATAGTCTGTATTGAGTTTTGCTGGAACATAAAACACACAGATTTTATGCCCTCATGCTCCAGATTGCTCTGCTTGAGTGACAAGGTGCACCGATGCATCAATACCAATTTACACATCTCTGTGCACAGAGGGATCTGGCATGGCACGGCACGTGCTTCCTGCTGAGGCTTTTCCCAACCATACCTGCAGTGCAGTGGTGCAGCAAGCATCACTGACTGGCTGGTGCTGGAAGGCTGCTCTATGATCATTCCTTTCCTCTCACTGACACCCTGACATTTGCAGCTGTAACCATTACCTAGCAGTGTACAAAACCGCAGTGCAAAAGGTTAGGTACATTGCGATGTTGCTACCATTTATTACCAGCATTCTAAACCTCCTCTTCTTCCTCCGATTTGAGAGCATTACGGTCCCAGATGGACAAAAGCTCAGAGGCTGCTCTGAGCCTCAGGAAAGTACGGCACCAAATGCAGAAAGGAAGCGGTAGCTAGTCAAAATTGTGACAACAGTATTGAACAGAGAAACAGCAATGAACAGAGATAAGCAACCCCACTTTCACCATCTTGATTCCTGCATCCCAAGTATCTCTCAATAAAAGCTATTCAGCTGACTGGAGGCAGAGCCTTGCTGGAGGCTTTTTCAGTGAAATTACTGCTGCAGAGCCCTCATCCTGCCCCCAAACCAGAGCTCGAGGAAGTGACATGCGAGAACAGCAAAAAAGCAGTCAGGGGTGAGTGCTTCAGTACTGGCAAAAGCACTGGAGGCCCTGAAAGCTCCTATCGCAGCAAGGCCCAGAGGCTGGAGAGGGAGCCTATCTCCAAAGATTTATTTCCCGAGGCAGAGCACACTGTGCCCCGTTATCAGCGCTTGGCCCACGTTTGCACTGCGTGGCATGTTCAGCGAATCCCGTCCAGGGAAATCTGTGGTGGGAGCAGCATGCGGGTGATTCCTCGGCGCAGCTGCCAAGTTCTATGTCACTCGAGTGACATTTCTCAAGGATGCTAGGAAGAGAGCAGAACAAGCACTTCTTTCGGTTTGGCCTGTCTCCTTGTCTAGTAACAACGTATTAGCGATTATACACGACACTTACATAACATCCTCCATCTGAACCGCTTCACTACCCTGTGGAAAAAAAAAAAAAAAAAAAAAGAGCCATTGCCCCTACGTTACAAAGGCAGAAGCTAAGGCAGTGCAAATGCAGGTTGTGCTGGCTGTCATAGCAGAGCCTCCCTATTTGTTACTAATTTCTGTAGTGTTTCTTCCTCAGCCACACAGTTCTCAACCAGCATTTGCCAGAGAGAAATACTTTCAGCACTCCTGTTTATCTGACTATGTAAATACATCAGCCCTCCATTACATTTTCTCCAGAAGATTAGGATACCCTTTTTTGATGCTCAAGACTGAGAAGCAAATGGTTGACATTGTGGAAGATGGCAGGAGCTGGATATCTCTTCTCACTTGTCATGACTTTCCTCAATTTGAGCTGCTCTCAAACAATGACAATGTAGAGTAGCAAGAAGAGGTGGAAAATTACGAATCCTTGGCAGTACCCAAAGCTGTCTTACCTATATTAAAGATGTAATTCTGCATCTGAAAAAAAGTAGGGTTTTTTTGGTAGAAAAATGGGCTAATAGAAGTCCCAAGGCACAGATCAGCGGGTAATTCATTAGTTTCCCCACTAACACAGGTCAGCATGACACATATCCCACCGCATATGACCCAAGTCCAACTGTACGACTGCATGTGTAGCCCCAAGTGTTCATCCTGATACAAATGCCCTTGCAAGACCATGGTCCAAAACAAAACCTCTTAATAAGAGTTTCATTAGCACAGCACTCAAAATATGCAACTCTGCCTGGACAGTGCAGAACAGGAAGCTAAATACTGGGGCTGGCTACCAGAAATTGTGAAATCTCTCAGAATTTCATCGCTTCATCTTCTTAGACAGAGAAAAATAAAAAACAAGCCATACACCCTACACTAAGCTTTAGTAACAGCTAAAGATATGAATCTAGAATGATACTCAGTTTTCAAAGAAATCCCTGAAGAACAGTTCCAGATGTGGTTTGAACACACTATGACTTTGAAAATCGCTCCAGCAAACACTTTCTCATTTTTTTCCTTCTTCTCAATATAGCCTTCACCTTAAGATTTCTGCTTGTTGGAGAGGAACAGTAGAGTTCCTTGTACTTGTAATAGATTAGCTAGTGTGTTCAGGTAACTTGTTATTTCATTTTTGTTTGCGAAGGACAGCATCTGGCACTTAATCTCCAGTGTAGAAAGAACCATTTATGCAGAATGGAGATCATTTTGTGACAGGTGACAAAGAGTCCATTCCAGAGCCTTGTGAGATGACCATATGCTACATCTTTCCCCAGCTGAAATAAAGGCATTCAGCCACCATAGAATTCATCAGTAGCATAGGATAAATAAATAAATAAATAAATAAAAATGATAAAGGGATAAGATGGATATGTCTGCGTATTCATGTCTTAAACAAATGATACAAATAACTACATTTAAAATAATTATTGGGCAAAAGAAAAACTACATTTCAGGGAATAACTACTCTCCAGAACGATGTAAAACTGAGGTTGGGTTGCAACTTTGCAGTACATCAAACTGAATTGGTGTACCCCAAAACTGTTTGTTCCTCAAATTTGTTCTCAGTATCTCTCCTACACAGACCAACCTGAAACAATGTTTACCTCTCAAAATGTCATTCAAAGATGGGGGACACTAAACATTTTCAATGGAGATGGTAATAAAACAAGCAAATACTATCTGATAACAAAAGCGCTCTTACTGTCTGGTATTGATCAGGTTAATGTCGCAAAGACTGGGGAAAAGGAGGGGAACCAGAGTCTGGATCCTAAGGTTTTACTTGTGGAAAGGCCAAGAGGGATAAGTTATATTGTGCAAAGACCAAATCATGAGATTTTCCTCCTTCCAACAAATTCTGACCTGAGATGAGCTACATAAATTGAATGCAGGCCTTAATTTTTCCTGAGTTTCCAGTGGTCCCAGGATTTGAGCTCAGCTATTCACATACCTTCATAGAAAATTAAATTAAATTTAAATTAAATTAAATTTAAATTAAATTAAATTAAAAAGATGTGTCCATATGATGCTTTCCTGGTCTTCAAAACCTCTCAAGGCCATAGGTAGTGATAACTACTCAGGTATTTCTAGCACATTTTCAGAGGCACTGCTGGGAGAGGAAGCTTTTCTGCATTTGTTAGAGGATCTAGAGAGGGAAGACAGCAGAGTGCAAAGGACTTAGGGTCTTCAGGGCATGAAAGAAAAACCCTTCTTCTAGTGATGGATGCTACACAAACGGTGCACTCCACAATTTCCAATTCCAGAGACCGAATTCCAGTTTGCCTCAGTAAACTGGAAGAATCCTTTGAACTAGGGGTGGTGAGTGGCTTTGGGAGGCAGAGGATAAGGAGTGGTTCAGGCTTTCCAAGTAAGCCTGCAGGAATTTACCCAACACCATTCCCTGCCATGAGGCTTTTCAGTGTAACAGTGATGGGTTCAGCCATCATTAATTCTATCCATTTGGGAATGGGTGATTATGTGAGAGTAAGATGTGATCTTAGAGAGGTGCTATTATAATGTGAAGATAGCTGCTATTCTGGTACTGCAGCAGAGAGCTAATACAATGGCAGAGCAGTGCGACTGTGGTGAAATTCACAGGGGAATAGACTTCTTCCCAGGGCTCAAATTATCAGCACATTTTCAGTGCTGCTCCCAGAAAGAGACATGTAATGCTGTCAGATTCCGTTGAGTTGGGAGTTTTAAAAAAGAGATGGTAGTGTATTCATTAAATAAGCCAATGTATACACAAAGACAATCCTATCATGAAATATGCTGGAATTCTGCTGGTTGAAGTCCTTATTTCAAGATTTTACATGTGGGTAGTAAATGGAAGAGGATTCAACGTCCCCTTTCCAGCCACCATTTTGGTTATCACATACGAATTTTAAAGAATTTTTAATAGATAAAAAAGCAATCAAAGCTGCATATATAGATGTTTGTAGTTTATACTGCTGTCCTTGGTATACTCACCCTTAGCCCGAGTAAAATAACTCCATCTTGGGTTACAGAATGTGAAAAGGAATGTGACTTTAATGAAATGAAAGGATCATCATGCCAAGACCGGGTTGAGAATAACACCCTATCCTGTTGCCATTACAGACAGAGACAGAAATATATCAAAGTCACCTATACACTTAAAAGAGAATGGGAAATAAAAGGGACGTGTCCAAGCAGTGCTGGTGGCAGGTGTCGGAAAGCGAACATCAGCAGGATCAAATAGAAGAGCTTTTCTCTGTTGCTTCTTGAAAGGAAATGAAAAACCCAAGACCTATAGATTTTTATTAAATATGAAAGAAAATTAGATTAAGGTAAAAGGAAAAGAAGAGCCTGAGGGTCCTGAAGCATGGACTTGCAGTTTGGATTGCTTGCCTCCCAGGACAAAGTAAAAAGATAGGGCATTTGGCTTCAAATCTTTGTTTCCGATTCCCTATAGACTACTTGAAAGAGCTTCTGGGTGGGCTCGGAGATGTGCCAAAGTGTTCAAGGTGCATGATGTACCTTCTATTTCCCTCCTGCCCTGGCGCAATCCTTTTGCGATGCCCCGCTGAAGAAGAACAGATATATATGCCAAGGAGGTTAAGAGTTCACATCAGATGGGCCAGATTTGACTCTGAGAAGAAAGCTAATCTGCTATGGTTTTGAGTACATCATCTTAGTCTCTGCTCCAGAGGGAGCTGATTTAGCTGCCATAGCTAATGAACTAAAGTAGGACTCAGGAGAACTGGCTTCGGTTCTCAGTTCTGCCACCCGTGTCTCATGTGATTTTAGACAAATCACTTAGTGCACACATACATCACAAAATAACTGAGCTAGTCCTGCTCGTAGCAGGAGCAATCAGTGCTCCTACAGCACTGTGTCCAAGCTAATAAGCCTGACTAAGAGGTGCACTTTTGTGGAAACACAGTTAGCCAGCTATCAGGACCAGGACGGATTCATCTTTATAGCATGATGTGAAATTACCACCTTGGTTCAGAGCTAGTTTGGAAATCTCTGAATTGTGTTCCACTGCTCCACAGAGATAGGTCTGCATTTCTGCAACAGGTGAGGAAGCTGGTACCATTTATTATAATCATTAATATTGCCTAGTTACACTCACTGCTTGTTTTCCTAACTTTACCCTTTTTTTTTTTTCAGAAATTTTACTTGCCAATTATCTGTGCACTTATTTATATCTTTTCCTGGAAAATTTAAGCCAATGCTTTTCAGTCATTTCCAAGATAGAAGTTAATGAGAAAAATACATTATCTTCTGTATGACAATCATTTCTTTAGAACACTCATCTCAAATGAATCTTGAGAGAAAAGATTTGAAATTTGGCCGGGGACAAGAAGGAAAAAATGAGGGTTTTTACGTTTTGCCCTATGTGAAAATTAATTCAAATGTACCAGTCTTTTGAATAATTGCTGTTTGTGCATGCCTCTGAGAGACTTCCTTGGTTTTGGCAGCTGAATTCCCCCAACAGCCTGTCTGCATGGGAGATGCTGCAGAGTCTCACAGTTCCTGTGTTTGGCTAGACTGTGCCAGTACTACTAAGCACAGAACAGGGAAGCGTGTTTAAGCCAAGATCTGCAGGTAGAACTCTGCCCTGTAGTGACTGCTGTAGTTCAGACATGGATACTGAAGACAACACATCTTGCCTGTGCCCTTGATACCCTTCCTGCTGGTATTCATGAAATGTAGGGGATACATTTGTTCCATCCAAAGTCTGCAGAGGAAGGGGAGAAAGGAGACTGACCTGACTCAGAGTCAGCATGGGATGAAAGGGGACATGGAAGGGAAACAAGGTACCATGAAGGGATAAAATGGAGCATGAAGTCACAGTGAGTGGTGTGAAGAAGATTCAAATTTAAATGATACTCCGTTACTCATTTTATAAGCAAGGGACTGATGCTGATGCCTGCCACACATAAAAGCAGTTTTAGTACTGCCATTTCCTAATCTTTGTGTACTGGTCTTCACAGTTTTAATAACGTACATTTATAATCATTTCATGTATGTAATTTCTTTGGTGATCATTTGGGGGATTTATTAAAAAAGAAAAATAAAAACAACACACACACACACAAACACACATACGCACTTTCATATACAGAGAAATTCCATTATCTGGTATCTCCCTAAAACACACAGAGGTCATCAGCAGAGTTCAAAGCTTTACTGCCAACGCACAGATTTTGCCAGTGAGCTAATGGAGCAGCTGACAGCATTAACAGATTGCTGTCCTCCTTGGGGACAGATGCTAACAGAGGACATAGCACCCTATTTTAGCATGTGGTGCCAGAGCAGAGCATGTGGTGCCAGAGCAGAGCAGTAACATTTAGGGATCTAGCCCTAGCCCAGGAAAGGCGTGTGCCATTGTAGATCAGACACATCTACCATTACTTATAAGCTTGATTTCTCTTGTCTCCTAAAGCCAACCAACACAAGCCTGATCTCATCTCTTCCTTCCTCCGTCGCTCACTGCAATCTGTACTCATCTGCGTTCTCTCTCTGGCCTCTATATTCTTGTCCCTTTCCCACTGCCCGATCTTGGGCTGGTTTACACAAGCAACAGTTTTCACGCATTAGTTACAAGGCCAAATTTGGATGTTCTGTCAGAAGGACAGTAAACATTGTTCTGACAAAAAGGCTGCATCCCCAGTGAACTTCAAAGCTTGAAATCTTTGAGCCTTCTACTGTTTTAACATGGTCTAAACGAAATATTTCTAGGTAGCTTATTTCTGCAAACCAGATAGACCATCTCAATATACCACAAAGTTGGCCTTTTGCCGAAAGAAAATAAACGAAAATCGTTGCAACATTCAGCAACTGCTGCTAAATGATGGCATTGGGAAAGTGTTGGTCAATCCTCAAAATGAGTGGTACTATCAAACACATTTACACAAAAGCCACTGTTGACAGGGTGATACAGTTGGAGCTCAACTGTACTGAAGAGAGTGTGAAACAGAATTAGACTCCCGGTTTGCTCTTTGAATGTAGCTTGAGGACAACAGACTACCACAACGTGGCCTAAATTTCACCACTACCTCTGTGCTTTGTCATTCTTCTTGGCTGCCTTGAAGTGCAAGCATTTATGCACAGCTAATCTATTCAGCAAACTGCAATGGGCTCATCTGATTTAGTTGACCTAATACAATTTAGCATCATCCTAAAACTGCAAATAGCTGAATAATATTTAAAAGAAAAAAAACTTTCATTCACGGCCTGTATACAAAAAATTGGCTGAAAAAATAATAATCCTACAATAAAAATATTTTCATAAAACAAAAAGATTTACTAAGTATGCAACTGGTTTCAAATGAGTCACACAGATCCATTATTAATGTCATAACTTTGGCTATTTAGTGCTTTTTGATTGCTTTTGATATTGTTTATTTTATGATGTTTTAATTATTGTTGTTTATATATTATAATAATTGCATTTTAATTGTCTTCGGAGCAGCACCCTGAGTGTCTTGGCAGGGAGGCACTAAATAAATAAAATCATTATTATTATAAACATAAACGATGGTAATAGTTTTTCACTGTGTATTATTAGCAACGAGGAAAGAAAAAAAAGATATATGCTGTCTATAAGAGAAAAATAGTAAGCACAATCCCAAAGTTAAATTTCCAGTTCTGCCTCTACAGATTATATCTGTAACTTTGAAAAGTCACTTACCCTTCCTCTATCTCCATTTATTCATCTGTGAAAGGATTATCATAACACCATCCAGTCTCTCAGGATTAGTAGGAGAATTAGCTAATGTCTTTAAAGCATTTTGATCTCCTCAAATGAAAAGTGGGAAAAAAAAGCCTTAATCTTTAGATTATTAATGATATAACAGAAGAACGGCTATAATCTACTAAACCAGTGAGATTTACTGTAATATTAATATTTTTATCTATAATTGATACATATAACAATGTCTACACACTTAGATATTATTTTTTCCTAGCTTGATAAATATTTGCTATTAGTAAAGAGAAATATGCTTTCAAAAAAAAAAAAAAAGGTGTTTCAAAGGTCCAAAGGTTCCAAGCTAAAAATAATGGTGGAGATTGTTTTCTTGTATAAGTTACATAGTCCTCCCCAGTTTGTTGCCCGAATCCTTTTGCTTTTTAAAGGGAAGAAAAAATCTAATCCTTTTTCCTTAGGATATCCAAAGACTGAAGGTATTGCTGTGGACTAACGATGTTAAAAAAAAAAGCAAAAAAATGCTGTTCATTACAATTGAGATGAGAGTTCTAAGCTGTAAAATCAAAGCCACTTTGAAAGTTACAGAAGAATAAAACTTTGAAAGTGGCAAGTAGAGTAGGAAAGAGAGGTTTAAAGTTGTTTTTGAAATTTTTAGAAGAGTAAAATATTCTGATCTCATTTAAATCAAATAATTTTGTTCTGGGCCCTGATTTATTAAGCCAGTCTTTGACCTTAACAACAGAACAGGATTTATTTATTTCTTTAAATAAGTCACTTGTTAGAAAATCCTAAAATATAGTTATAGAGGCAATAAGAAGCACAACTGTACATTAGAGTATCCTAGATTTTTTTGTGTGTTTTTTTAATAATGAAAGTCCACCACTAGTCTCTAGTCTGAGGTATCCAGAATACTGTTCTTTCTTCATATCCTCATCCAACATCTCACATGAATTTTTGGTGGTGCAGCTACTAGCCAGCCGAGCTAAAATCACAGAATCACAGAATCACAGAATGGTAGAGGTTGGAAGGGACCTCTAGAAATCATTTAGTCCAACCTCCCTGCTCATAGAAATACAGGAGAATATCTACCACCCCAAACAAAATGAATTTATCTTTGTGAAAGGATTCTCCTATCCTCCCCATGGTTCATTTTTCTCCTTATTACAGAGACCTCCTCCTCAAGTTGTGACGCTCTTAGAAGTTTGTTCAGAAAATGCTGACTTGTCATTCACAGCTGCCTGGTTTCAGTTCTCCTCCTCCTCTGATCTTTGCCTTGCCATGCTTCATTTTCACACATCAATACTGATGCCTGTTGACAGTCAAATTGCTGTTCATACTCCTATTAATTAAAAATTTATACAGCTGATAATTTGTTAACACTAAGAATATTGCGGCTATTATTAATGACATTTGGCTTCCTATCTTTTTTTCCCCCCAGTGCCATTTGCAATGTTATTAATAACAGTAACAGGACATCATCAAGACACTTCACTAAATGAAATTCTATTTTTAAATAGACTGTCTTGTGGGAAAAAATATCAAACACTATAAACAAGAAATTAATACTTTGCACTTAGCATCTTTCATGCAAAGGTTTCATGTTATTTAATGCTTCATATTAGGACATCTGTGTTTGGCTGATACCACTTGCACATTTGATTTTGTGTTTAGAGTTAAGACACTGTGGTATCGTGACAAATTTTTCTGAGAGGACTCCAAACACCTCAGGTGAGCCAGCTAAGGCTTGCATGCCAGGTGTGCCAAATCCTGCCATGATCAATAAGAACTTCTCTCTATCAGTGCCCCTTCCAGATGATGTCTAATGGAAAGATCAGGTGGACAGCTCAGTTCTCCACAACCATAGGATCATTGCACCTGTACCAGATATCTTCATGCTTCATGGTGCTGCTACACTTATTTTGCAGGCACTAGTCAGTCTGTGACAAACATTTTAATACAGTCTGTGAGCTGTTGTAACCACACACTCCCCCTCCAAAAAGAGATTCCCCATCACCTAATTATCTCCCCCAAGACCCTCCTTCAAACTCAAATTCTTACCAAAGTCTACCCAGGCTCTTCCTCAGTTCGCAGCCACTTCAAGCAGGGCGGGTGGCAGGATAAGCTGAATTATAAATTGGCAGGACATCACTCTCCCTCGTCCATATTTTTAAACCTAGGATTAATGCATTGTGTCTTATACTTTCCCCTCTTTCACAGAGGAATGAAATACCTCAGACTGCTTTCCAATTACCATGGGGCGAGAGCAGGCATGCAAAAATGTTACCATGGAGCTGTGGAAACAGAGCAAATTCACAGCTCAGCTCTTTCTGTAGAAATGCAGTTGGGTGTCGGTACCCCCAGTTTATGTGCATGAGCAACCTGAGTGACCTAGGGCTGGCACGGAGAGAATCAGACCTCCCCGTGTACTGTCCTCAACGGGAGTTGCATATGTTGCAGTCTCCTCTTGCACGGGAACAGCTACCATTAGCATTTCGAGGAGGATGCCTATTTTGGGAAGGGAGAGAATGGGCTCCCACTGCGAAGAGAGCAGATTCCAGCAAATCTGTTCTTATTGCACTGTGTGCTTTACTCGTCACGGATCTTGGCAAAGGATTCTCATGTAAGAGTCCTGAAATGGGGCTTTTTTTTTTTCTGTGAGAAGTAGGAAACTCTCCTCAGTCCCCACTCCAGCTACTTCAGGATCTTCTTTTTCCCTCACAGCATTTTTACCTGTCAAATGAAGGACTTTCCATTTGTCCTAAGGCTAATAGACTCACACAACATGAACAGTTTCCCCAAACTTCTGCAGGCTGTGCTACCAAGAGCACAGCCTCGGGACAACAAGCACAGGCTGGATGTTGACGGGACTCTCGCTTCTGCTTGCTATGAGCAAGATTAAAGAGCCTGCAGCTAGTCCCTGTTAGCCCCTCTGACTGTTGTTATCACTAAGAGAGGTGAATCAGTGCTCAGCAAATGCGAGGAAATCTAAAGAAAAAATGTTAGTGCCAGCAGAAGCACAGAGGCTTAACTGAAGTGCTGATAGAGAATACTTTGGACAGAGAGAACTGATAGTTGTAGTACAGAGAGAAAAAGCCTTCAGAGCCTGCCTTTTATTCTTCAAAAGCATGCGTGAAAAAATTTATTTAGCTAAGACTTAAATTAAAGTTTTGATTTTTAAAAGGTTTATGGTTCTCTCTAGTCTGCAAGCAAGTAACGCTGGTGCGTCTACATCAATATCAAATATAAGAGCTAACGGTTTCTTCTCTCTCCTTCGCACTCACAGCAATGAAAAAAAAAAAAGCCTGCATGAACTAGAATGGATTTTTCCATCCCTTTAACACAGAAGTCCAACATTCCTTTGGTATAATACTATCTATCAAGTGGAGAAACACTTAGGGTGTCCTCAGATTTAGCTGACATTTGAGTTCTCACAAACTTTGGAAAGCCATAAATAGGCAAAGATTACTCTTTGCAAGAAATGAGCCAGCTTCCCACAAGGTTACCCTAAAGCACCTTACACCACACAGCAGGAAATTGTTGCTGGAGGACAAAGGACAAGCTTGGGCTTGGGACACCATTCCTGCTTGTTCTTCTCACTAAATAGGAGACCTAAAACAAGGTCTGGGATCTTGCTGGAAGCAAGAGCCATGAGACTTGTCAGGACAAACTCAGATAGCTTCTCTCTTGTAGCCTTTGAGCGAGAATCCCCTCATGAAGCATAGCAGCATAGGACTCTCTCCAAGCAAAAAATTACATCCTGAGTGCATGTAGTTAAGCCAGGTGGTTTATTTAAAGAGAGGATGTCCAAACGCACAGAAATGTTTGTGTTGAAGCAGGTGTTACAAGGAATTTTGGATGAAGTTAACTGTGCTTTTGCTATTGGGTCATTAAATCTATGCAGTCTTCAGAGATCCTCTCTGCCTACCAGTCCCTGCTATGGAAATGAAAATGTAGAGCTCTCACTCTGCTCAGTGGAACAGGTGATGATGCCTAAAGCTATGACTGAGCAGAACAGAAATGAGCAAGTCTTGGAAGCAACATTTGGTACACAGTCTCCTCATTAGCAATATTTGGTCTCCTGACAGAGCCAGGTGATGAATATGTTTTTCATTTTGGGCGGGAATAGTAAACTCATCCCAAACCACAGAACTTAGTGATATCAGTGTAAACCCCTATCTGCTAGTTCCTCGATTTCATGTTCCCCCTAGAGGAGGAGAAGGGCTCTGGGTCCTGCTAATCAGGGTACTGCCAGTTAAGCATATACAGATCTTAGGAAACTTGCTACAGTCTGTGGTTTTCTGCCATCACAAGTGTCCTCTAGGGTCCTGGTGCTTTACTTTTTTTCTGTTCTTCTGAGTGCTGCCTATCCTAGCTGTAGTTTCACGAAGCAAACATGCCCACACTACGGGATAACATCACTCTTCAAAATGCCTCCCGTTCCACTCAATTTATGTTTTGTTTTGCCTTTTTTTTTTCTTTTTGCCTTTTTTTTGGGTGAAATATTGTGATTGTCGTAGCAATTCTTCTTTCTGAAGTTCTCATTAGTGCTGCAGACAACTGCTTCTTCTGATTTCTGGATTATGTAGGTTAGCAAGCAGAGCAGGGCAAAAATGTCAGATGACATTGCGAAGACATTTTGGAATTTTTGTTTTTAGCAATTAAGACCTCAACCAGGAAGTGGCAAACAGAAGTTGCCCCATGGAAGCGGCTTTAATTAGACACAAAAGACCCTGGCAATGCCGACCATGAGAGATGCCCTTGAGATGGCTAGGTGATCAATAGAGAGATACTCTGGATCTTTTTTTTTCAATCATTATTGATAGTACATCTTAAATTAATCCATCAATCTGCACATCTTCAGCTCTTTTAGGACAAAATCATTCTGGAAGTTTAATCTAACATTACTGCTTGCTTTTTTTTTTTTTTTTAACACGCTCACTGAACAACTATAGAAAGGCAGAGAAAATCAAGTTCAGAACAAACTAGTACTCAAACATTGTAATTAGCATGATAACCAATTACAGAAATACCTGGTCGTGATTCACTCTCTCACATCAGAGGTTTCCTAATCAATTTGAAATAACTAGACACTGCTATAGAAAATAGGCAAGATCACAGCATTTGCTAATGAGTCTCAAAAATGGATTTTGCTGCATGAAAATGTTCATTGTCAGGAGAAAGTCTCTGTTCCCAGAATCTTTAGGGTCATTTACATTTGCATTTGATTGGAGAAAAGTCCTCTTTGTTCTTTTCTTCCTTCTCACATCTTCCACAACTCTGCTTTTTTTTTTTCTTTCTCCCTTCATAGAGTCAGTATTATTGTATCAATGTGGTACACCAACTGCTAAAAATATACCCAAATAAGACCATTTGTGCTGAAGCAGCTAGTATCCACTTCAATTATTATTTAATTTCTCTATGTTACACTGATTTCCTTGAATATAAATTTGGAGATGTATGAGTTCTGGAATATTATATGACAGAAGATACAGTGAGAGAGCTCTGAAGCACACACCAGAGTAGTGTATTATGCCATGAATAACACCACTTAAACATTTGTAAAACGTAAAGCATTTCTGAGCTCTCCTCCTCCCCCTGGGACTCGAACTCTTGTTGAACAAGCTGTTCAAAGCTCACCACTCTGATAAAAACCTACCCCAACAAAAGAGTGACAGTGACTTTTTTTTTTCCATGATTATTATTAAATCACTTTTTCAGGTTGAGAGTTGTTTGCTCTTCTTGCAGCAAAGTCAGGTATCCATTTGACCTACTTGTCCCTAACCCAGCAACGTTCAGTGCAAAATGAGGCAAAATGAGATCTGATGATAATGAACTTATCTTGAAAAAGGAATTGCAAACTACGTCCCAGACCCTGCAATCAATTATTCATGTGAGTAACTTTGAACTCAGCAGGAGTACCCACAGGCATAAACTTTCTTACAGGGGGAACAGTTGGCAGGATCAAGACCCACCTCAGGAGAAAGACACACAGCACAACATATGAACCCTCTGTGACTCTTTTATTTTATTATTTTTTCCCCTTTTTGTCCTTGTTATTGTTCAATTTCATTTGCTAGTGCATTTCCCACTTCCAGCTGGGACTAGAAGTGAAGATGCCAAAATGTGAAGACAAAAGCTGCTGTTATGCTCAGTTGGAAGAGAAAATACTAGAAATCTCTCAAAAAAAAAGAAAAAAAAAAGCATAGATATATCCAGAGCAATTTTAAACTCCCCAAGGGCACCATGATAGTTCAAAGAAACTTTGCAAAACTTGTAATGGGATGGAGAGAGAAAAAAGGCAAATTTCCTTCAGCCTATGTTTGTTATCTTTCTTATTCACTAACTACCTGGATGACACTGCAGAGCCCTTTAAATGAAGAAATACCCAGATCTCATGCCATGCATCTCTCAGGTCTACTGCAGGCAGAGTAAGGGCTTTCCTTGTCTTCGTCCACCCAAATAAAGGGGTTTAAACACACTTTGGTAGAGTAGTTTTCACCCTTTTGCAGCTTGAAACTCAACTGCGTCGGAGACTGTGTGAGATGACTGGCAGGTTATAAAGCAAAGTTAAACATAACAAAGTTATCTTACTACTCCTCTATCTCGTATTCCAAAACACAAACTGGGACTGAAAAAGTAAATTATGGAGTTAGGGGAATTAATAGCTCATCTTTGAGTCAGAGCCAATAAAACCAAGGCAAAGTAGGGGAAAACTGCAAGTAAATTAAGACTTTATAGGATGAAGTTATAAAACAAATAGGGAAAAAATAATATTAGGATTGTAGGTATTCCTGAAAGATAGAAAAAAAAAGGAAAAAAAAAAGACATCTTAAGCTGTTTTTTCAAGAGCTTAAAGCTCTTGAAGTAGGCCTTGGTATTAATGGCACTGATGAGGAAGCTGCGAGAACACCTGTAAGCCTCTGCAAAGCGGTATCTGTTGATAAAGTGCTTAAGCATACAGGGACTACTCAGGAGAGTTGGGACACGTGGCAAGCTAGAAAAGGAACATAACTGCCTATATAGAATTGTTCCAAGAGTGCAGAAAGGCAGAATCATACTACGCGGCACACAGAAGCAAACCCTGCAATGCCTCATGAAATGTCTAGCAAGCTGCATGATGGACATCATGACAATATACAGAATCCAGTTTTGACAAAGAAAGACAACTTCTATGACCCAAATTCGCTTCATCATCCAACCTTTGGGTGAATGAGCATAGGAATCTCAGCTGAGACTGTGATACAGGATAGTGGTTCTCTGCATGGTGCAAGCCCGTAGCCAGAACACTGCCCTGTTCTGATGACTATGCTGTTGGCGGATGATGATAAATTGACAAAGGTTATAAGAACTGCTCATATGATTAAATGCATTGAAATACATGCCCTGTGGTGACATTTCTTAGCTTAATAACAAGGAGATTGAGGTGTGATTTGATCAAAACAAGAGCAGCACTACCTGAGAACTCTTTATAAATGACTGTTCATTATCTCAAGTTAGCAAACAAAAGCATAAGAAAAGCTGAAGTCTCAAAGTTGGAACTGGACAAAATTCAAGTCCTCTGTAAGGCAGACATTTTTATCAGTGAGGATAATTAACCACTGGAGCATGAGAAGTGTTAAGAAGCAAAATCTCCATCACTGGCAGTGTTTCAGTATGGATGGGATTTATTTTATTTTATTTTATTTTATTTTATTTTATTTTATTTTATTTTATTTTATTTTATTTTTATTATTTATGTCAAACTCAGGTGAGAATTAAGTCAATTAGGAAAATGTGGCTTAATGAGGTCAGAAGAAACAGCTCAAAAAAGTGTCCTCTGGCTGTATAATTTGCCCCCTAAACACGAGAAATTCTTCCTGGAACATGGCACAGTGTAAAGCTGAGTGTCAGACACCATATTGGGTTTGTTTTCCTTTCCTCCATCCTTTGCGCACCTCCCTATGGATGCTTAAGGTGCTTATATGTGGTGATGGTTGATACAATACCACTGCCTCCTATTTATCTGTGCCATAAGAACTATGAAGGAGACCGCTACTTCCCACCAGCATACAGAAAGTTTGCATAAAAAAGTACTCCTAACTCCACATTATTCTCATTTTAGCCCTTTTTTTTATGGAATTAAGTAAAAATAAACATTCCAAATCAGACTGTGTCATTGGAACTGCAGTACCAACAGCTGTCTTTTGGATCACGGGAGTTGTGAGTGCAAATTATTTCTTGATCATGGAGAACAGAACAGCTCAGATGTACATTGGATCAAATCGTTCAAATAAAGCTGTAGACATTCCTAGCAAGCAAACAAGTAGAAACAGGGTGTCTTACAAATCCTACAGTCTGAAACCAACCTTTCTTCTTTTGGGACTTCTTTAAGTATTTGAGAACATTTCACCTTCTAATATACCACTAGTTAGCTGAAATTGCAAGTTATGCAACTGTGAAGATGGATCATTTCAAGATCAGACTGCAAGATCAGCAATTCGAATATCTTCTATTTGGAAGGGGAGTTTCCCAGGCAGACAAAGAAGTTAAGCACCTTCTTATGGACATTGCATTTGTGACCTTCAGCGGTGATAAACAGGAGTCTTTACTGAGCTAAACAGTTTTGTGTGACAACTGACAACTTCAATATTCTGAGATACAGTAAATATGACAGAATTATAGCATACTCTCCAGCAAAAGAAAAAAAATCCTCATTAAGACTAATGACAAATTGGCAACACTACTTGAAATGTTTAAATATATACTGAGATTATGCCAAAACACT
This sequence comes from Tinamus guttatus, assembly GCF_059628265.1. NCBI lineage: Eukaryota > Metazoa > Chordata > Aves > Tinamiformes > Tinamidae > Tinamus > Tinamus guttatus. The sequence continues at coordinate 413,851 of NW_028288756.1, read as the reverse complement.
GCAAAGTAAAAATCCTGAGATAAGTCAGCTTAAAAAGCATGGCACAAAATGAAAAGGCTATGTTATATTTTGCCTTAACTAAAAATTATAGAGAGCAAAGAGGAGCAGATGAACTCCTAGTACATAGACTGAAAGAAAAACCCATGGTCAGCTTTCAGAATGGTTAATTCCTTGATGTTTTTTCATATTAAAAAAAAAATTGGAAAGAACATCTGGGAACCTGACTTCATTTTGTAGAACTAGTTCTAACTGTGAGAAAAATGGTAAGTCCCAAAGCAGCAATGGATTTCCAGTTGTGTTTTATTTAAACTCTAACTAAATAACCCACAGGCACTCTGCTAAGCTTAATGAGGCCAAAAGAGCAGTACCTCACCTTTGACCAAGCAAGAGGTAACAATATGTGTTACTCAGGCTAAGGAAAAGATCCTGCTGACTCTGCATGTTGGAAGCCCATTTCATTGATAAATTATGACATGGTCATTCTTGCCAGCGCCTTACTTGTCAGTTGAAAGAAGTTATTACTCAAATTATTCACATAAATCAGGTCAGATTCATTACATGTCAGCTTTGGTCAGACCACCCCAGGCAACTCATTGATACAAGTATAATATCACAGCATTCACAAGAACCTTTGGGAACCTTATTGCTAGATACTAGAGGCTCTTTCCATAGCTTTGGCTGGGATGTTCTTATTGTGTTCCTTAATAGAGCACACTTTGGTGGCCACTATTGATTAGAGTGGATTAAGATGCTTTATACCTGCTCCTTCCAACTGGGTAGTTACTAGCCTTGTTATGAAGCACAAGGCAGGGCTGCCCCATCCCTACTGCTGCTGAACCAGCACTGGTACCACTAAAATAAGTGGCAATGCAGAGTTAAAGATGACCATATAAAATGACATCAGCAAGAGCTTGCTCATTTGGATCCAGGAGAGGATCATTCTTGAACACAAAAGCTCAATGTCCAAATTGTTAAACAATTTGGGTACTCGCCCGGGTACTGGATTAAAAGGAACAAGAACAAAGATTTACTTATTTGGTGTGGTTTCCAACAGGCATACAAGCTGCCAGTCAAATCTGTATGGCTAGGAAATACAGTTTCCAGAAGTCTAAAGCAAATGCCTCGGTTATAAGATCAATCACAGCTAAATGAGCTCTATCTCCATCAAACTTCACAAAACACTGTGAAAGTGGAGCTGTTGCTTAGGAGCTCTATCTCCATCAAACTTCATAAAACACTATAAAAGTGGAGCTGTTGCTTAGATTGATCATATGCTTGGGCAAACCCACTGTGGTGCTCCACAAACCAAGGTAGCCTTTTCTATTATGTTGGGTTTTTTGATCTGTTTTCCAAAGTGATTGTGCTGTGTATGCAGATATTCATCTCTCTGCCTAAGATGTTGTACTCATCATAACCTTTGACCTCACTGGCAAAATTCAGACCAGTTTAACAAAAGGGCAGAGGCTGAAAAAGGTCCTAAAAAGGCGAGAGATCCTACTAGTGCTCTCATTGAAAAGCTGTGGCCTAAGCATGAGCTACAATCCTCCAACCTCAAATCACCAGCATCCAGGACTTGTGGGCCAAATCCTGAATAAAATCAGAAGATAAATCCATGTACTTTCATCCTCTGTTTCTCACCCGTCCTTCCCAGTCCCACTCCTGGTTGCAGGGGTTGTGTTTGTACGAATCCTGAGATCACAGAATCACAGCATCATTATGGCCGGAAAAGACCTTCAAGATCATTGAGTCCAACCATAAACCCTTTGACACCATGCCTGTTAAACCATATCCCTAAGTGCCTCATCTAAGTGTTTCTTGAACACTGCCAGGGACAGTGACTTCCCTACCTGCCAAATTTCCTGAGCAGCCTGTTCCAATGTTTCATCACTCTTTCCACGTATAAGTTTTTCCTAATATCTCATCTGAACCACCCCTGGCACAACTTGAGGCCATTTCCTCTTGTCTTATTGGTAGTTATATTTATTTATTTATTTATTTATTTATTTATTTATAAAAATATCACATATTTATATATGCATATTTATAGTTATATGGATGGATGGATGGATGGATGGATGGATAGATAGATACATACATACATACATACATACATACATACATACATACATACATGTGTTACTGCAGAACAGGTACCCACACATGAGCCAGCCTGGATAGAAGAGTTGGGAAAGCAAAACAGGATATGTTTCAGCACAGCCAGTACCACCTACTCCAGCCCCTGCATACTCAGTTCAGCTCAAATGGCAATTAATTGATATTAAACATGCCTGTATATGCCCAAAACCTGCATACATGCAGCAGCATTGCTGAACTAGCTGAGGTGTCTTCTCATCTCCAGTGACACTCAAAATCCACCCACCCTATCTTCCCACCTCAGCCACCATTTGCTTTTCCCTCTCTGTTTCATCTGCTTTTGGTTTCTTTGTTCGAAGCCACTGGGAGCAGCCAGAATCCAAGCTTTGTGTAAACACTTTTCACCTCTTCTCATTTTTGATTCATAATATTTTGACACCTAGAATTTGCTTGCTTGAAAGTACTTGAACAAAAAATGTATTGAAAGACAAACAAATATGAGAGACTGCTTTCTGTCTGTAAGTCCAGCAGTCTGTCAATCACTGCAAACTGACAGAGTTGTTCAAAACTTCCATAGTTTGCACTGCACCACTTATCTGGAAGCAGAAAATCTCTTTATGTCACAGTGTTCACAGGCTTGTGTCACACCTGTGTAATTTCCTTAAAATATTCTCTCTTCTTCTTTTATCCACGCTCCCTTATCCATTGTCTCTAGTTTAGGTAAAAGCTGATTTTAAACATCTGTAGAGTGAAAAAAAAGGAGGGATCCTAAATGAGCAAGAATTTTGAGGAAGTTCCACCTGCACCTTTAACTTAAGATGAATCTCCAAATAAAAATACCCTTCAAGCTTAAGAGATCATTTTGATTAGCATATAAACTAGGCCAATCAACCTTCTAAAATACAGAGAACTTGGTATAATTTACATTTGTCAAATACAGTTACTAAAAGGATTGGTAATGCAGATTAGAAATAAAGGGGGAGCTATAAACCATTCTCTATTCCACTTGCTGCATCCCTCAGGGGAAAGCCTTTGTCTCCAGGTTTGCCTAGCAGCTCAGAGATGCTACGCTCAGGAAACGTCTTGCTCTTCAAACCAGCTCTGAGGTCAGCTCCAGGCTTGCCCCTTGCTCCTCTTCCAGGATCTCTCTTGTGTCCCTCCCTCCTTGCCCCATCTTCAAATCCCCTCTCCCTGGAAAGACTCAGTTGGTCTTACAAAAGAAGAAATCTCCTCCTGCTCCTCAAAGGGTTTCCCCTGACCCAGTAAGTCTTTTCACAAGAGACCATGACATAGTGGAAAGCAAACACTGCACATTGCATCGTTTGTAAGCTAAGTGCAGTGGGGCAGGAAGGCTCAAAGGCACTGTTGTCAGTGAGACTCTTGGAAAGGGGAATGGCAAAAGTCACCAATGCTGGTGGATTATTTTCGTGCTCTGTTCATTCTACCAGTCCCTACTCGTATGTGACTGTCATCTAAAACTTTGGTAACACGGGAGACAACAGCCAAGTCCCATAGGTGGCAAAATTCATGCATACTTCACCGGCAGAAGCATTGCAGCCCTTCAGTGAGCTTGATATTGCTTCCACTTCAGAGCAGAGCATGAACCTTTTCTGATGAAGCTACAGTGATCTGAGAAAATCCATAATACCTGTAAAGTGCTCAGATATTACAGTGATATTACCCATGCAAATAATTCAATAGATAGATTAATTTTCTTTTTCAGAATTGAGATCCCTGCTTAGCTCACTCCTCTTTTTATTTCAGTCGATAACTTTCAAACCAACTCAATTTTAGCAGTCCCCTATCCTTAACCTCTCCACTTAAATTTATGGTTGGAAATGATAGAGCTTTATAAAAAATGGTATTGTTCAGCTCACTCTACAATATAATCCAAGTGGCAGCCTGCAGCTTGATTCCAGGGAGTCCCTGGGGCAGAGGAACAGGGGAAACTCGTCTCCTTTAACCACGAATACAATACAGCAGAGAAAATAAATTTGTGCTGTGCCTTTTGAATGCCTGCTAACGCATTCAGGGAGCAGCAAGGAGGCACTGCTGTTTGCTGCCTCTGTGGTGGTCCAGCCATCCCTGTAGCCCTGTGAGTAGAGAAGGGACTGGGACAGGATGTTTTTTGCTCACCCACCACAGGGCAGCAAGGCCACGTGGAATTGCATCTGTGCACAACAGGGTTTGCGGCTTTTACGTGCAGGGGAGGTACAACTTCACCCTCCCTGCAGACTCTGTCCTACTAGGGTGAATGGCCTGAGTTGGTCCCTGCCCCATTCTGCCTATGCATCCACATCTGGAAAACTTTCAGTGTTTAATAATTTTTTTCACAGAAGTGAGATGTCCTTCATTTGCCCTGGGCATGCAGCTGGCAGCGGGGCAGAAGGGATGATGAAGAGCTGCCGTCAGAAGAAGACAAAAAGGGTTCCCTCAGATGATGTTTTATCTGACTCAACATTTTGGAAGATGATAATTTTCATGAGGAGGAGAGGGCATTATTAATTAAGCATTATTAATTAAGCATTATTAGTTATTATTAATGACTTATTAAACATTAGATACACAGGCCTTCTTGGAGTACAACCAGTTAGACTCATATTAAGCAAATACATTGATACAGCACAGTTTTTCTTCAATTTGTAAGAGGAAATGAAAAAATGAAAAGCAAAACAATACAGAGGAAGAGCCTTGATCTTCTGGGAAAAGTGGATGGCGATAACTGAGGCAAGTTACATTCTTTCAAACCCTAGGCATAAATAAAGGCATAAATGTGGTAACCATATTTTCAAAGTGGGGTTGCACTGTTTTCTTCATGTTTGAGGGATCTGTACAATTTAAGTGGAAACTATCTATGCAAAGCAATGAGTTGGATTTGTGCCTTAAGAGTGTACATGTTTCAGAGAAAGTGCAGATTTCTGAAAACAGAACATGATAAGGTAATATGGAAGCATAGAAGAAATAAAGTTTCCCCCTGCTACAGAATAGCTAGGTTAATTTTGTTTTCTGTGATTAGAAAACCAAGAATTCAACCGTGCTTTGCAGCCCAGAAACACCTTCCAGTTGAGCCCCAGGATATATTGAGAGGATGACTGATTAGCAATGTATTTAACACCCATACAGTAGCAGGGGAAAAAACACTCAGGAGAAAAGAAGGGTGTTTGTCTCTTTCTTGGCTTTATAGTCATCTAAATGTCCCATTAGGAAATGTCATATTTTTAGTTTTCAGCCTTTGCCTCCTCCATGCCATGTCTTTGATCCCACATTCTGGCTAATTCAGTGTTTGAAGGCAAAGTCTAGAAAGTCAGTGGGTTTATGCCAACTAAAAGACAATAAGGATCTCACTTCAAAGCTCCATGCTAAATAGAAAAATAAATAAATAAGCAAACAATCAAATAAATAAATAAAAAGAGTTGCTGTGCCACCATGATGATTTCAGCAGCTACTTTCAGTATTACAGAGGAGGGAAGAGGATGACAGAGACCTTTCTGTAACTACCAGACAGGCACTTTGAGCCTTTTGTTAACATTCAGAAGATACTCTACAGTCTCAGAGGAGCTAACAGGCAGGAATAGTATTATTTTTGTTGTATCTACCTCAGCTGCTGATGATGACAGTGATACAGGAAAAGAAGAGTGATCTTACTTCCTTTGCTTTCTACTAATCAGCAGTATAAAGCTCTAGAAAGACAGAGGAAAATAAAACATGAGAAATCACATTACTGTAGTCAGATACAAAGGAGAAAAAGTATCATGTTAATATATGTACCACTAGGCAAACTTTTATTAAATACTATTCGTATGGGTTGCATTTGAATTTGTATGCTAAAATACGCCAGCAAATATGAATACATTTATTATTCCAATTAATTTCTGTGCCTCTCCTGGAAGATACTAATTTGAGATCTAATAAGAAAAAATGGGATAAACAATTCTTTTGATGAGAGGATGATGAACCAAACTGGTACAAAGTTGATAGAAATAAGCAGAAAGCGCTGCTTTTTAGCCTGGCATTTCAGCTAATTCTTTGGGACACTGAACACCCAGTTTACAATCCTCTTAGCCCCGAGCTGGAGACATGAGAAGGAAACTCCGCATCAGGGGGTAATGCAGTGTGTCCTCATTGGTGCCCTCCTAGGGAGATGATAACATAAGGTTTTGATCATGAGGCGGCACCCTGCAAGTGCACTAGTTAGCTAAGATCTGCTAAAAATCTTAGGCATCCCATGCGTGGTTTTCTTGCTATGGGACTGCCAATGTTACCCTGAGTTGTCACTGCAATACTAGCGGGAGAAGAGCCCATGCACTCGCAAAACTGCCCCAAATAAACAAGCAAGCCAAGCCCTTGAATCCTGGTGTTGCTTTTAAAGACCAGTTTAGCACCCAAAAGATACTGTAAAGGAAGAGAAATTTGGCACTGAAATCTGACTAGACTAAATGTTTGCTTGCAGTTATGTGCTCCTTCAATTACAGAGAAAGAGGAAGAGTCATACAAGAGCCTGAATCATAAATTAAATACCACAAGACTAATTTGCTCCATCTAGAGCCTTTGTTTTACTGTAAACAAACATCTCTTAGTCTTTTCTGCCTATTTTAAGATGAAGACTGTACACGGGCAAGAAGTGCCAGTTTAACAGAACACTGTTCCCAATATATTTATACCTTTGGGAGCAATGCTGCCAAATATACACCAGTATTCTTCAACTCTGACATGGAGAGCTTGACAGAGAGCTCAAAACACAGCGGCTGGGCGCAAACAGCTACACAGGCTGCCGCTCACCTTGCACTGCAGCGGTTTATCAGAGCACCCTGCAAAACAGATCACTCGAATATTTGGGCTGAAAGTAACAGAAACAGCAAAACAGCCAGAGTGATGGAGCTCACTGGTCCAGCCTCCCAAAGAGCTGTGTCAGCACCACAATGGTGAGCTGCAATGCAGTCCTGAGCAATTCCCAAGCCATCAGCAGCCCCAAGGAAAGCCTAACGCGCAACAACACCCGCCGCCTCTGCAACCTGAGAAGCTGCGTATCTTTTGCTGAGGCTCCCACAGGCTTAATGCTGTGCTTTGACGTAGCACTTTTGGCTGCAGAACTCATCACGGCACTTGGATCTGGAGAGGCCATCAGGTATTAACTCACTTTGCCAGTTTTGGCAGGTGGATTTTAACCAGTTAGCTCTATCGGCTATCATTCGCTGTCCCACAGCCAACAAAGAGCCAGCATACCCACAAACAACCATCAATAACTATAAATCACATGCTCTAATTTAACAAAAAAATGCAACTACGAGCCTAATCCTGATGCAAGTCAGATGCTTATTCTGCAGCGAGCTGGCAGCCCAGATCTGCTGCTCGGGAATACAGAATCACAGGCTGAGAAATGCTAGTGTAAAAATGCAGCCTGGCTCCTTCCCCAAGCCTCATGCCTGGCTTACCCAAGCCCAGCGCAAGCACTGCTGTGATAGCAGGGCATGCGACAGCCTGTAGGCCAGCTGCACTTGTTTGCAAAAACGATACTGCTCCTGCAATAGCTACATTGTCCTCCAGCCTGGGAAAGACTTTGGGGCCGGCTCTAACGGTTATTTTCCTCTAGAAACTTGCCCGCAGAGTAGTGGGCTGGAAGCAGTGGCTGCTTCCTCACAGGCAGCCCATGCTCCCAGAAAAGCCAAGTTGGAAGGCCTTCTGTGAATTGAGAGATTTGCTCTGCTCCTCTGAAGGCTGTCCCAGGAGAGTGCCTTTCCTATAAAAGGCAGTGCCGCAGCTAGGAGATTTCATAGGAGATTTTGTAATGTGCATGGAGTAGCATCTGCTACAACTCACTGCCAGTTTGAAGGCAGTTCTGGCCTTCACCAGTGTGGTCGAAATTCAGATGACTGTCTCAGAAGTACCAGAGAAAACCACCTCCTCCACAGCTCTTGAGACACACTGGAGGGGTGACTTTGCAGCTATGGGACCCAGCAGCAGTATTCATCCCGTTAATTGGTGTGGAGCCATTGTACATAACATTTTTTTCATTTCAATATTTCAGGTGTCTGCACAGGTCTTTGCACCATTATCTTCCCAATTCTCTCTTTTACTACTTCTGATGCCTCTGCTCCTTGCAGGTCTCAACGAGGGGAAAATGCGTACTGGCTATTCCTCGTGCCAAGCGCATGCAAAAGAATAAATGGAAGAATATTACAAATCCCAAATTCAAGACATCATAAACTGGTGAGTGCAAGGCAGAAAAGAGCAGTAGCATTCTGGAGATAAAGTGCAAACGTAAGGAAAGGCTGCATTGTGTGCTTGCTCCTTCTGAGGCACATAATAGATTAATTGCAGCTTCTAATTGCAGGTGGGGGTGGGGAAATAGGAGGGCTGAAGAAGAGTGCCAGAGGAAAAAAAAATAATAGAAACCTGACCAGTGACAGGAGCTGATTACTGTTGGCAGCCTGTACAGGTTTCAAATTCATGCTGTGACTTAGAAAATAAGGCATCCTGGCTGGGATGCATTTTTCTGGAATATCCCTAAGGAATATCTATCGGTGATTCATCTAAGTAGCCACTGGATATCATTACTGCTCTACCAAAAATGAAGATAAAATAACAATCTAGAAGAAATGAAAGAAACAAGTGCCCCAGATTTTCTCTCAAACTCTAGCAAAGAGATCATAAGGGTGGGTAAGGGAGGGAGGGGGGAAGGAAGAGAGGGCTGAACTTTTCATCTACTTGTCCTCACTTTGCCTTTAAGCTGTGCACATCTAGCTTACTCTCGTCAGAACCTACCACCACTGCACTTTGTAGCTTCTGAAGGGAGAGATAATTGCCTTTTTTTTTTTTCAGTCACATGCTTACTAATACAGAACTTTTTATTTTTTCCCCAGCCCTACACAGTAGGACCTCCATCACTCAAAATAAGGTAAGCTTTGCTAAAGATGCTAATGCACTATCCAAAGCAAACGCAATGCAGATGCTCTGACAGGTTCACATTTTGAAGTCCCTTTTGAACTCACAATTCCTCTCTTTTTTTGTCACATGAATGGTAGCCAATTATAAACTGTGGCTCTTTCCTGGGGCCCAACCCCAACATTTCCTATGGGCAAAGTTCCCATTGTATTATATCAGGCTGCATTTGTATCTCTGGATAGTCATTGCATACAGTCCCTACTGTGCTGTTTAACTAATACATAACTAATCATATGGGAGAAAACTGAAAAGGGGAATTAATTCTAGCAAGAAAGAGCCCCCCCCCCCCTTTTTTTTCTTTAAGAATCTAAGCCAAGAAACCTATTTTTATCCATAGCATCAGATACTCAGCTGGACCTCTAACCACAGTTCACTAATTTACATCAGATGTCCCATAGGGTCTATTTGATTTGCAATTTTAAGTAGAAGATTGTTATTGAAATTTTTGTTCTTACATATAAATATATAGCTGATCCAAGGAGAATGTAAATATACCACAAACCAAATCCAGCCTAGATTCTCTGAACCTTGCAGGAATTAATTTTAAGAATCACACTTTGGAGCTTTTAAAGTAAAGAGATAATTGCCTCTTTTTCTGTCACAGGCTTACCAATAAGGAACTTTTTTTTTTTTTTCAAATCCTCCACAGTGGGACCTCTATAAGTCAAAGTAATGTAAACTGTGTGAGAGATGGTAATGTTAAGCACTACTAAAATATTGAAATAGGCGATACAGTATTTCAAGTGTGAGACAAAGCCTGTGAGTTCAGAAAATGTTTTTCCACACAATGCAGATAGACCATGTAAACAGGATTTTTTTTAACCTTCCATAGTCAGCAGGGGGGCTTTCTGCATCCCAAGTCTTGATTCAATGAAGACACAAGAGAGTCATTCCAATGGCACTGGGGGGCCACGCAGGTACCCGGAGTTCAGCATCTTTTTAATTAACTTGCAGAGTACAACAGAGGTCAGGATGCCAACACTTCAGTCACAGTTGATCCTGCTGCAACTTGGCATGGCCGCCTCATCCTTGCAGTGAATCCACACGTAGCTTCCATCTTCCTCTGTGTTCCGGTGGGTGCTTTGCTAGTCTAGTGATGGTCTTTCCTTACAAAGGCCTGACTCTACTGCTCTGGCTCTCCATCATCATTCCTGCTAAAATGTCCCCCACCCTGCTAGAAAGACCACAGAGTAAAAGGTTAAAAGCAGAGGATGTTTAGCTCTTTGCTTTTCAGTACAGTGCCTATTAATGGGAAGTAGGTATATCCCACAGGGTTGCAGTTCCTAAAATAGCTACAGGCAGAGAAGACAGTGAAATGCAAAAAAAAAAAAAAAAAAAAAAAAAAAAAAAAGAGTGTTAATTCTCTTGTGAATTACTATCACAGTTTGCTACTAATTGAGAAAGTAAATAAAAGAGGTCCTGACAATATGCTGTTTTCTAGAGGGGGCTATCCTCATTAAAAGCAAAATAAAAGGTTGCTGCTTCTCCATCTGACTGGAAATCCTTTACAGAGGCAAGCCTATTTCTCTTCATTAAAAAAAAAAAAGAAAGAAAGGTAAAATAATAGTAACACTAGGCTGAGTAGCCAGCTGCAATATGCAGTTTCAGTATTTCTGTTGTACTTTATGGCAGCTAGCGGCAAGCTACAGTCCTTAGGGACCATACACCAGCTGTCACCCGGAGGGGCAGTTGTGTAGTTCTTCATGAAGAGAGCTGTAAGAAATTCTGCCAAAAGTTAGGAGGCTGGTTCCTACCACCTCCTATGAAGGGACAGGGCTTGGTGCATGAAGGATGAATGGGTACTCATGTAAGTAACCATGCAGGTTTAGGAAAAACATATGTACTTATAAATCCTGCATAGGTTTTCCTACACCTTTGGCAGCAATCACACCTTTATTTGAAATGGAGATGTCCACTTACATTCAAAATAATACAGACTTCTTAAGCTGCAAGCTCAGATTAGTGCCATTTTCTTAGGGGAGCAGGAGGTTTATGGACAAGTAATTTATTAATATTTTCTGATTACAGATTTCCAAGAACAGGGATCACATTCAAGTCTTTAATGATAAGTCTGCCTGGCAGCTTTGAAGCTAGATACAAGGCATTGCAATTTTGATTCTCCTGATGAAGGCTTTTGTGAGGAAGCAGATGAGAGGAACACCAAAACAGAAAAAAAAAAAAAAAAAAAAAACCTATTATGGGGAATAATAAAACAGCTCACATAAATTTTATTTTAAGGAACCCTTCTAGTTCCCTGCCTACAGCCAAACATCAGTAACACCAGGTCATATTACTTACGTAAAGTGAGTGGTGTACGCAGAACCCACAAAGCTGTGATGTCAAAGGAGTTTCTTCCTTTGGTATGACAATTTCACCTGGCAAGTAGAAAAGCAGAAGAAAATCGCTAGCTAGTTCAAGTAAATGCCAATACAAAACTCTAGCACACTTTGCAAATTCTGTATATGTCTAGCTGTCCAGAAATGTCCTGGTGACTTTTTATCATTCTCATTATTCAGCTGCTATATAACCCTCTTGAAAAGGAAAGTACCTGTTAACATGCAGTGTGACACTATGCTTTTTTTCAAATCACATAGTCATTTAAGAAGTTTTTTCAATACACAGAGAAGCTGTAGTTCAGGTCCCTCAGATTTGCCAGTACAGAAGGTGCCCCAAATGGTCTAAGTTAGAACACTAAACAGTCAGGTTTAACCAAGCCCGTTGTAAGATTATTGTAAGGTGTGTGTTCCAGTATTCAGCCCTCGAACAACCTCTCAGAGCACTGCAACCACGCAAGAAATATATTTGGGATGATAGAAATCAAGAAGTTCAGGAGATGTGGCAAAGAAAACCACCACCTTCTAGAACTATGCAAAATGACCTCGTATTGCTTGTAGAGGTGGGCTAACCAAATAGACAAACAGGTATGTACGTCAGTAGTGTTATTAGGAGGGATCTGGAGTAAGTCATAATCCTGAGAAGAAGGGGGTTTGATTCATCTGGGGGGAAGGAGAGATCTGTGATTCTCAGCAAGGTGTTTTTGAGCAGTGAAGAAGCTATGCCTGGGTAGTAAATCCTCGTCAGGAGCCAGGCATGGTAGCCACTGTGAATAAGAGGATAAGATGCTGGCGTGAGCTGGAGCAGAACAGGAATCAGGTTTGAATTTTATCCCCTGATCTAAACTGACCTGCTGCAGGAAGCTTCATTCACTTTATCTTTGCATTTTCCTTTTCAGCATTTGCCTTTCAAGTCTATCTAGGTGACAGTCCTTTGGGCCAGGATGTATGGACACATGCATGCACGTACTACTGAATAATACACTGTGATTCTAACATATCAATTATTTGCATGACTTTCTAGTGCCTTTTCTCCCTTTGCGCTAGGTGCTGTGCCAGCACAGACTAAAAAGACATTCAATTCTCTGAAGGGTATTAAAATATAAAGTACGTTCATGTCAGATTCACAAGCAAGTTACTGCACAGTGAGCATCCCACACCAGCTGAAGTGCAGTAATAGTTCATATAGGTACCCTTAGCCAGAAGTGGAAGTGGAAAATGATTCTTTTCAGCCCAGTCTGCCATCAGAGGGGACTGACAAAGTCAAATGACATGGTATTCACCAAAATGGTATTCACGGGGCAGCTGAGAGTGACCGTGGTTCAGGCAGCAACTGGTTAAACCATGGCAACTTACACAGAAAGTTTGAGCCCTCAGAGAAGAGAGAATTGATGGATACAGGCAGGGGCCTGCCAAGAATGCTAGCTTCACACAAATAAATAATGGGATTCATGGTCAAAGCAGGCTATTTTGATAGCAAACGCAACCCCGCAGAAGAGTTTGGTGAGTTCCAAAAAAAAAAAAAAAAAAAAAGCTTAAAGGAAATTTCTTAGAAAGTTAAGCATTTTGTGAAAAATACATATACCCTTTTTGTAAAACATTTCCAAATCACCCAAAGCTTTGATAGAGCTGGCAAAATGTAACTGCCTTCTAATTTTATTGCAGTAACACCACATGTGAAAGGAGTAATATTCACAGATCGGAACTGGTTCCCATGACTAACAACTCCCTTAGCAGCAGCATCGGAGGATCACTGATAACGTTTCTTATCAGCTACAGGGAAGCCATCAAGTTTCAGACTGCTGCCAAATGACTTATAGTGAAATTTGGTCATGAACTGATCTCACTGTTTAATGATTATTCAGCTACAGGGACTGAATCTGATTTTCCATCTGCTACTGTCCCGTGCATGCCGATGTGTGTTGGCTCCTCACCTACCCTAACTGCACAGCTTCTGTTTTAAAGACTATGGTGGTTGTGGGGGACACGATTTCCACAGTGTTTTGAGTGGCAAGACATTTATGTCCTCTCGGGTCTCTTGTGTTACACGTAGAAGTGCTAACTGCTCGTGGGAGTGCTGATTAGAGCAATTATAACTTCATGGACCTGTTGAGACAACAAACCCCCCAGTGCATTAGCTACTATTTACATGTCTTATTTGCAGCGCTCGTGCTTTCCTCCTTCTGTCAGGAATGATCAATCAGACATGCTGGCAAAGCAGAGGTGAAGGACTCCCTGATGCTACTCTTAAAAGCAGAGTTTCCTTGTGGTTTACAGGGAGCAAGGGGTAAACCTTGGAAGTGCGAAGGCCCAGGTCACTGACTGCATCTCAATCAGATGCATGTGAAACTTGGCCGCCACTCGTCAGCGGGTTACTTTCATGGCACAGGTCTGTAACTACCAACTCCAGAAGTAACACAACAACAGCTGTTCTGGGGATATTTCAATACCACTGGAATTAGAAGTAAGAAACTCAGAGGTGAGTGACAGTTCTGAAAATATCTGTTTTGATGAGAGATTCACTCAGAGATGAAGTTGTTTTTGCGATCCCTAGGCAATAAATAAATAAAGGCACTAATTAGGCACCAGAAGAAAAACTGGGAAATATGGACACTTAAGAAACTTCAAGTACTGATAGCTCCAGGTTCCCTACTTGTGAAGTTCAGACTAGCAGGTTGAGAGGAACCAGGCAGATTTCAGTGCATTTCCATGAAGACAATAAACTCTGATGAAAATTTTGTTTCTTTGTTCTTTTGTACCTTGCAATGGGAGGATCTTTCACTTTAAAACCTTTATGGCATGGGCAGAAATAGAGCGATTAGCAGCTTTAGTTGTATTGAAGAAGCGAATCAAGCAGTCACCTACTTTTTATCATTTCTAGAAGGGGCTTAGAGACTTAGAAGACATGTGGCATTCCAGCTTGGAAAGGCAAAAATTAAAATAATTTGTGTTACCAAGAATACCTCAAGATTGAGGAAAATGTGGTCAAAACTATCCCCAGATGCATCATTTTCTATATCCTTATTGCCAATGTGGCACTGAAATTAAAAGGAAGCAAATGTAAAGCAAGCAAACGAGAAGAAAAGACATATTGTGCTGTATACACTTTACCTTTGGAACTCATTATCACAGAAGGCTGTAAGCATTAAACTGTACTTTTTAAAGACCTGGTGGTGGCCATGCATGGCACCCGTAATGATCTAACAACAAGCCAATGATTTATTCTCCTGCAAAATTCTGCGCACCAACTGATTCCCTACAGAGTTCAACATAAATTTCTTCCCTTTGTTTATGTAGCAGCAAAGTTGTATCCTCTTTTGGAATGATTTCTGTATTCCTCAAAATAAAATTTTTTTAAAAAAAAAAAAGGAAAAAAGGAGAAATTCAGTTAGATCAATGTTACTCCTTTTTAAATTCAGAGCACTGGCCCTCCACATTTTTGGAAAACAAATGGGGCTGTGAAAACTCAGAAGAGCCTGGTTCATGTGAGGATTCAAAAAGGGGAAACTTCAGATTGTTTCATAGATACTGTAGTGAGTAGTTCAGCAGAGCTGGCCTTTCACCAGCTTCAAGACGTTCCTTGAAATACTCTTTAAACCCCATACACACATCTTACACTGCTTTCAGAATGGGACATCTCCTGGATAGCTCAGAGAAAAATAACATATATTCCTAGTTCATGCCCTATTTTCTTTTTGAGCTGATGGCCGAGATGCACAGATGTTTTGGCCTCAGACTGCAGAATTTAGGCATTCCACTGATACTGCAGACACACAGACACAGAACTTCTGCAGAAACAGAAGTTGCCATACTGGATCCTTTTTCCAGCTAATCCAGTGCCGTGTCTGTTCATGGGCGGCAACAGTTGCTTCAGAGGGAGGTAGAAGAGCTGCAAATAAGACACATGTGAGAAAATACACTTTACACACAGTATTCATTCTGATTTCCAAATACCAGATTACTTCAAGTGTCGAAAGATGAAGTTTAATCTCCTTTCCAGTCTTCTTTTTGGAAGCAGTAACAACTCTGACCACTAGATGCATAAACATTCAGTTCCTCTTTGAATCTTCTTAAATTCAGAACCTCATTGACAGGACAGTTAATTTCAGCCAAGGTTGATTCTGAGTAATTTTCACAAGTCTAGTTGAACAGTTTCCTCAGCTAATGTGTCAGGTACAGGACACTTCATGGACTAATGACCTCACCTAGTCTGGGATTTCTAATATCATTATGGCTGTCAAGAGAAGAGCATTGAGGAGGAAGGACATCACCTTGACAAGGTGATTCAGAATGAAATGGAAAAGAAAAAAACGGCTTCTTCACAGAGCCATGAACTTAGAGCTGTCAACCACAAATTCATATAATTAATGAGAAGACAAAAATCCCAAGCACATGCTTTGGTGTTTCTGTTCCACTGCTCACTTTTTGACACAAATGCAGAAGTCCATCTTGGACATTTTTAAAGCCCTATCCTGTCTGAGGAAATAATACAAAAAAAAAAAAAAAAAAAGACAAAAAACACAAAGTCCTATGGCAGCTGTATGAAAGCCAACCAGGAGGAGACATGGGGTCGCCCAAGGAGACCTCAGGGTCAGAGTGGGCAGTGAATCGGATATTGACTGTGCAGGATGGCAGGCAAAAGAAAGCCTGCAAATGCATCCTGTCACCCAGGCGAGGTAGCCTGTGTCCAGAAGGCTCTCGGGGGAATGCTCCGCAAATACGCACTGAGCTCTGGACCTGTCAGTGCCAAAAAAAACAGTAATAAGGGAACTCAAAGTTCGAAGAAGAGCAATCAGAAGGACCCACATGCTGAAAAATGTCAGCTGTGCAGAAAGTCTGAAACAGTGAATAAATTCAGTGGTGCCTAAGTGGCTTTTGGGGTGATTTGCACAAACAGAGCTCACAAACACACAGAAGGCAGAATCCAGCCTGTTATGCTGCTCTGACTTTTCTGTGGATGGTACAGAGCCCCTAAAAGCCCAACTGTGCACTGAGAAGACTCATCCAACACTGTGAGAGTTGGAAACAGCTTGAAGGCTGCCTTAAGGAACCCAGCCACAATTTCAGGGATAATGGTGACGCTGTGGACATGGTGCTGCAGCACTGCAAAACCTGCAGAAAGCTGTGAGACCCACAGGATGGCACGAGCAGTGAGGCAGTCACCTGAGCTTCTGCTGCTCGCAGGACCTAAAATACACCAAAGCCTGAAATAGGCCAGGAGCAGGAGGACACAAAGGTGGCTTACAGCCAACACAGAGCTATCCTTAAGACACACAGCGAGCAGAAATTGTGTGAGGTGGGTAAGAGGAAGGGAATAAAGGGGGGAAAAAAAGGGAGCGAGAAAAAGGAAAGCTTAAGAGTGTTTAGCAGGGAAAAGAATGCATCATAAAGGTCAAACATAAGACTGTAGAGACATCTTCAGAGGCAAATGGCAGAAAGCTTTACTTCTTGCAACACTTGCCACGAATCTTTAGGGGACACTGTGCCGCTGAAGTGGAATAGGCTCTTCTCAGGTAAATAATCAACTGGCTGGTGATTTCCATCTTGGCATTAGATGAAAACCTCCGAAGCTTTATTTAAGACTAGAGTGATTGTGACGGGGTGAGTGGGCGCTGCGTGGGTGCTTGGGGGTTGCCCCACGAGAATTTTAGGTTACAATTTATAAAATGATGCTTGTGTGCATGTGTATGGAAAGCTACAAGGTGCGTGCGGTCAGGGCACAGAGATGCTCCCTGTGTACCCCAGCAAAAGCCAAGATTTCAGTGCTTTCTGCATTAGGATTAGTCATAACCTACTGAGTCGGGCGCCTCCTGGGAAGAGGGGGCCAGAGCAAGGAGAGGCACCTGGAAAAACCTCCTCTGTTGCCTCCCATTCACACGAAAACCACCACGTGTGGCCACCCCCACGAAGCGTCGTCCCCATTAATAATTCACTGCGGTTCCCGATTCACCAAGTCCGGGAAGCTCACGGAAAGAGTGGGAAAAGACCAGCCAGGCATCTCTGCTGTCAACGGAAGGACTTGAAAGACTCCGAGGATGAAAATAATAATAATAAAAACACAAAAGCCTCACAGCACAAGCACCCGGTTAAGGACAGAAGAGCTCTCTTCTCCCTCCCTTTTTACCCCATCCCCCCACCCCAGTCCCTCTGCCTCCCGAATTTTACTCTGCTTCCACCATCCCCGCCACTCGCTTAGGAAGACGCTGGCCGCTCTCCAGCGGCTCCCGGGAAAGGAAAGCGGGGGGAAACGCGGCGGGCAGCGGGCTCCGCTGCCGCTGCGCCCTCCCTGCGCGCCCGCTGCGCGCCCGCCCGTGCCCAGTGCGGCAGCGCAGCAGCCGCAGCGCCGGCTCTGCGTGTGTGTGAGTGTGTCAGGGAGGCGGGCAGCGAGGGAGGGAGGAGGAGGAGGAGTTACGCTTTTTTTCTTTTTTTTCCTTTTTTTTTTTTTTATTAATCAGGAGCCCCGAATGGAAGCCAATCAGATGGAGAGCCCGCTCGGCCTCGGCTGTCCGCATGCTGGAGTTAAAAAGTGATGCTGGCGGCGCGGGAGCCCCAGTGAGCGGCGAGGCGCGCGGCGCGGGCGGGAGGCAGCGCAGCAGCCCTCGGAGCCCAGCTCGCCACCTCGGCGGCCCCGCTCGCCACCTCCGCGGCCCCGCTCGCCGGTAAGGAGAGGTGGCCCCGCACTCCTGCTCTGAGCAACTTTCTGCCTTCCCTCTCCAGCGGTTTGTTGGCGATGCGAATTAAAGCGCGGAGTGGCGGGGCGGGGGGGGGGGGGGGGGGGGAAGCGGTGGAGGGGGGAGGAAAACGGGAAGGAAGGAGGGGGGATGCGCCGAGCACTTATTTGCAAAGTTGGTAGAGGACACGCGAGGGCTCCGCGCTGCTCCGCGAGCCCCCGCGGGCGGCCGCGCTGGAGGCGCCGCGCGCGGATGCGGCGTTTGCCCGAGGACGGGTGTCGGGCAGCGAGGCACTTGGGTGCGCGAGGGAAGGTGCAGGGAGCCGCAGGAGGGATGTGCGTGCTCGGCAGGGAGCGAAACTGGGAGGAGGCGCGGAGTAAATACCTATAAAATAACAACAGAAATTAAAAAGAAAAAGAAAGAAAAAAAAAGAAAGAAAAAGAAAAGAAACAACCTTGCCTTGGCTTCTTGACACTACAGTGTAATGGATAGAGGGCAAAGCCCATCGGCTCGCGAGCAAAACCCGCGGCAAAGTGAGGAGCTGAATGGCGAGCGCGGCTGAAACGAGGCTCTGGCGGCGACTCGGCAGCCAGGCAGAGGGGGCACATCTGGGCATGTCGCCGGCAGTGACAAATACGAAGCCCTCTGTGTGATAAGGGAGCGGGCTGGGGAGAGATGGAGGTGGGGATGGGGGAGAAGAGGGGTAGGCGTCAGTCATTTTGCCGGAGAGGAGTTGGATAATCGCAGAAAGAAAGCGCAGAATTTGGTTTTGTTGTAAATGTTTCTAGGGAACCGGTAACGCACTTTGTCTGTATGTCAAATAGATTGAACTATTTATATATGCACATGTATATGCACCTACGCTTACACAGAGTAACACACAACACATAGATACTGTATATGTATATACGTGTTCTCCTGCCGAAGGTTGAGGCAATGGATAAGCGATAGTGGTAGAGGTCAGTGGCTGTGGAAAGAAGTCTTGTCACTGCTGCAATAAAATCCATATTTTATGGAGAGTTAAATGCAGTACTTTTAAGTGCAAGTGGATGGTCACCTAAGTAACTCCTGATGACATTCAAGGATCAAGAAGTTTAATGATCAAAATTACTCCCGGCACCATGGCACAGCCACTACTTTTATACGGAGAAGATGAAGCACTTTTTTCTTCTACTTGCGTATGATGTGTCAGATTTAAAGTTTTGTTAGCACTGCATGGAGAGACTGCATAGCACAAATTGCCTACCGGGTGTATGGGCAGCCCCTTCCCCACATCTACAATTCCCTCAAGTCAGGGAAAAGGGAGCATGGTTGCTGCTGCCCATTCAGGGATCTGTGAGGACGGTGCATGCACTCACATGGGTGCTTCATGGGCTGTGTGTGCAAAACACATGTGCCCAGAAAGCAGTGCAATCAGAGCAAGGTTATTTCCACTTCTTTTTGTCGCATGACCGTATGTGCCAGCACCCTAGAAATAATATAATTCCAAAGGAATAAAACTGCTTGAATGTGCAGTCTTCCCTGGGTTTAATCAAAATAGATATAACTCTCCCAGTCAAGATAAAGGCTTATCTCATGTATTTGCTGGGCTGAGATCTCTATTATGCAGTCAGTTCTGTGCAAAAGTGCTTGCATATTACTTAAAGCATTCCATAAAATTGATTAACATCTGTTCCTGAGGAATATAATACTATGGGTAATGGTGCATCTCGATTCATTTTTTTTTCCTAGTTCTTGTTTAAAGCCAGTAAGTTTGCATGTCACAGGAGAGTCCGGCAGGGCTTGGAGGCTTGCGATCGAGTAGATTCCTTTATCGTGGATTTATACAGTTTTAGAGGCCTGGCAGCAAAGCCACAGTATGGATAGCTCCTTTAAACAGCCCAAAGATGCTAATAAACACTGCAGGGCTGAATCCTTTCCTCTCAGATGTTATCTGACACAGCACCGGTAAATATATAATCTCATATGCTTCTGGCTTTCAGCTGCATCATAATCTTTCTGGACATATTTCTAGTGGCTTGCTTGACTTCTTTGGGGGTGGGAGGAAAAGGGAAAGAAGCCAGTCTTTGCAGAATAACAGAGTCAGAGACAGCAATACATTTTTTTTTTCTCCAGGAAAATGGCATTGATTCAGTACTGCTGTAGTTCTCTGCAATTATCCTTTGCAGTCATTTAAGGACCTGGCAAACTTGGGTCCCCATGGGGACTTATTAGTCCCCCTAGGTATTTTAGCTTCCACACCAGCTCACAGCTCTTATATATCTGCATGCTAGCACTCCAAAGATTGCACTTACAACACATGGTCATCATTTTCTAGCCAAGCTGTTCAGCTAGAAATAGGGATCTGAACTTCTGCCTCCTCTCCGCTCGCCACCCCTTGCTCAGCTCTCACATGCAGGCAGCAACCTGCCGCTCAAGGCAGCCTTCCCGTTCATAAAGTTTGCGCTTTGCCATCTGCTGTTTCAAAAATATTTAGTTGAGAGACTTCCTTGAAAGCAAAACACAGGCAGTGAAAAAAAAATGGTGTGAGGCTTTTTCTTTTCCTCCCCCTTTTCTGCTGAAGAGCTCGGCATTAATGTAAACGTGCTGGAAGTCCTGAGTGCGCCCGTCCTCCGAACCAGCCGAGGGTCCTCCCGAGCACCTTCCTTCCCTTGGCGGGTAATGTTTCCCCGAAGGGTGACCTGGGGCCCTTGGGGCAGACTGGTCCCTCCCCAGTCGAGCACTTGCTTGACTTCCTAACTTTTGGTGTGAGGACTGACTGACTTCTCCACGTGCCATCTGCCTTTGTTGGCTGCTTTTGAACTATGTTCAATTCCTAGTGTAATCTTGCAGCATGATAGCGCAAGATGGGCAGGAAATTGCTTATGGATCTCCTTGGAAATGGTGGCTAATTACTAAAATGAAAGGTAGCTGTAATCTATAGAAACGCCTTGGTAGACTCCACTGGAAACAGCAGGCCCCACTGCGAGTGTGTCTCATCTTGCATAATGGTTGCAATTTCTCTAGTGGCTCTCTTGCAATTATGCCAGAATAAAGTAGAATTGGTTTTCAGTATCTTCTGATTATCATAAGCATGCGAGAAATGCCATGGAGGAACTGTGACTTGGAAGCTGGGTGTTAGGGAGACTTCTTAATTAACCCCTAACAGACATGGTTAGTGACAGTAACTGTCCTGATTATCCTGATTACTTCAAGGGCTGTGAATCATTTGGAGTCTTTCTCTTCTTCTTCTGTTTTTTTCCCTCTTCTTTTTTCTTCTCTTTCTTCTTTTCATTTTTTCTTTCTTTTTCTTTTTTTTTCTTGTTACTTTCCTTTTCCTTTATTTATTTATTTTCTTTTTCTTTCAGTAATCTCTCACAATTCCCAGAAGCAAGCCTAGTAAACTTAACTGTGATTATCCACTGCCATTTAAGGGCTAAATTCAGGTCCTTTTCAACAGCAACCTTTAAAGCGAGTCCCAGATCCTGCACATCAGATGAACAGCTCTGTGTGCTGCCGAAGCCGGTCGCTTTTGCTGACTCTGTGCAGAACTCAGCTTGCCGTATAAACACTGGTTCTAAAGTTTAAATATGTTCTGGCTGAGATAAAACCCAGTAGGAGCTGGTTTGCTGGAGCTACTTGCTTAGTCATGGCAGCCCTTTCCAAGGGGTCTGTTTGAATTTCTAGGAGGACAGAGATGTGATGCCACCTCATGTTTTATTTAGGAAAAAAAGGAGGTGGTGTTGGAGGGCTAATTTGATTAAACCCAGCTGTTACCTGCCTTTATTTGCCTACCAGTAGGTACAGATTATCAGCCTCTGCTTGAGTTTTGAAATCGCCCATGAAGAAGGCATAATAAAACCCAGAGATCAGCAGCGCTGTGCTCCCTAGGGCGGTGGCAGGAGAAGACGTCCTCTCCAGGCGTCACTGCAGTACAACTAGGCGGAAAAGGTGCTGGGTAAAAGCAGTGTAAAAGTTCTGTTTTGAGGAGTTCTCCTCACACCCATCTGGGTTCTTATTTTTGCAAATCTCACCCTAAAAGCTGGGCTCTCATCCTTCCTTAATGCCTGTCCGGTATCCGCTGGGAGCCCACCCAGCCTTGGATTCCTGGCACCTCTAGGCATCTCTGTGCAGCCTCAGCCTGATCATCTGATCAGTGACTCCCTTCTCTCCGCACTGTGCCAAACGAGGCAGCCTTACCCCTCCCTGCACCCGTGACCATCTCCTGTACTTACTCGAGGTGTGGCTGGCCGCCAACATTGTCTTGCATTTTATTTATTTTCCTCGCTTTGCACTTGGCATTGAAAGGCCCAAACAAATACCGTGAATATTTGTATTTATGCTTGTGTTTGCCGGTTAACAGGAGCGTTCCCTAAGGAGATTACAACAGCTATGGTTTAGGACCGTCTAGGGGAGTGCAAATGAATGTTACTGCTCTGTATGTGCAGTCTCATGGAGCTGCCGCTTCTCTTATGTATTATCTGCCGTTGAGGCCAACAGGAAAGGACAGTTTCCTCTGGGCGCTGACAACTTGCATGAAAGGGGCAATGCTGAGGGAGAAGAAAGACTATGTCCTTCTGGTGGGGATCTCAATGAGCCCTGCCGGCGGGGCAAGGCATTCCTGGCACGGCATCCTTCACAAGTTGGGGCTGGTCTGCTTGAAAAGAAGTTTTCAGCGAAGAAGTGCTTGGTTAACTGTGATGGCACCAGGGCACTTGATAGTGCTGGGATGAAGAGCGCATGGCTACACTGATAGTGCATTATCTTTCTTCACACCCAGCCCCACGGTACTCTCTCTCTGCTCTCCACTCTGCCAAGCACACTGACATGGAGCATATACATTTACATCTGCTCACAGGCAGGAGCAGCACCAACTTTGACATGCTTTAAGTAAGTAACCTGGCTTTGCTCTGACACTGCAGATAAATATTTTTATGGATTAATTAGCCTGCCTTGCCAGGGTGCACGCACATGCATTTACACACACACATTCATTTACATACGTGTATATACACACATGCATCTACCTGTTCAGAAAAGGCATAATTTTAGCCATAATGTGACTGTCTGATTTGATTTGCAACCACCGTCTCACCTCAGCTCTTCCCTGAGGACCCACCACAGTGCACAGGAGAGCACTTTATGAATGAGATCCCTCCTGTACTCTCTGAATCCCTTAATTCCTCACGGCTAAACTAATTCCATTATCTTGCTGTAATGTTTATAGGCAGTGTGTCTTTCCAGTATTCCCACTCCTGTATCTAATCACAACGCCAGAGCAGGAGAACCTGGGAGAAGGGTCAGTGGGAATTGAAAATTAGCACCGAGATTAGACACGAGCAGAGTTTCGCCAGGTGCTGCAGGTGCATGCTCGGCCGGTTGTAAGACAAAGCATAAGACTTGGCTCTTCCAAGAAACCCGTGCAAGCGCCTCCTTCGTCCCCCCTCCTCCAGTGCTTTAGCAAAAAATCATAACTGAATGCACAGTTGCTTGTAGTTTTGCCTTGAGCATTCAGGTGAAATCCGTTTCCGTGACAAATTGATTCTGTTTGGGTGCACGGTGATTTCTAACTTCAGGACGTCATTAGCCTGGCAATCATTGTTTGCAAAAAGCTTCGTAGACAAAAAGAAAAGGATGCCGATAATGGTATCACACTGCAAAAATTACGTGTTAGCACTGTGGGGTGCTGTGTGGGCATTGGGTAGCCTTGCTCCAAACAAGGCTGAGTTAACCTGCATGGAGCCTCCATGCAAAAGGTGAACAAGTTCTCCATGGTCTCCACACAGGTCTTTTCCACCCAATGTAATTGGCCCTGTTTTATAGCAGGTTGGGAAGGAGCTGCAAAGGAGCTGGCTCAAGGTCACCGAGGAGTCTGTGGCATGGGAGGGATGCTAGCCCTGGACCTACCGTGAGCACAGCTTGCAGCTGCTCGCTGCTGCTCGCTCGCGCTGTTGGAGCTCATTGTAGAAAGGATGGCAAAAAAAAAAAAAAAAAAAAAGAGAAGAAAAAGAAATCGGGGTCTCTTCTTTCATCCAAAAGAAAGCCAATTATTTTTTTCTTGAGGACTCCTTGCAGCTGCTTTGACACTCTTCCCAAAGGATTTTCTGGATGATTTTTTCATGCTTGTTCACTTGTGTTCTGAATCGAGAGGGAAAGGGGGACGCAGACTAGCTCCAGAGCAGTCCAGGACGAGACAGACTATTCTGTTCCTGGGGGAAAGCGGCCTGGCCTGTCGCTGAGCAAGGTGGGGATGACCTTCTTCTCTCTATTGGCCTGACTGGGCTGACCACAAGGAGAGCTTTTCTTCCACTACCAGCCATGTCCACTCCCACTTCCTTTCTGCTTGTGGGAGATAAGAATCCTGTAAAAAGCTGCTTCTCCTGCTTGCTGCTGCCCATCTTTTGGGGTGGCCACAGGTCACACTGTGTGCCCTTGTTCACCTTGGTGCCTGTACAAATCCATTTCAAAGCACCCCTGCTTTGTAAATCTCTAAGGAGGAGTATTCCCATTGCATTGATAGGAAGATGAGTCAAGGAAAAGTTACTTAACAAGGATGTGATATGCACTAATAACCCTTGCATAAATATTAATCTTGATATAAATAAAGAGAAGGAAAGGTAGAAAAAGACACATGAAAAGACGCGTTAAATTTGCAACTTATGTGGCTGGGCTAGTGCAAGTAGTACCAGGCTGTGAACTACGTGCATCCTACTATGCCCTAATGCTTTTGGAGCTGGCCTTACAAACTGATCGACCACTGTAAGAATTCAAGAGAACCTATTTCCTCATTTTCACAGTGTGAAGAGTGCTCTGGGAGATCACAGAGCAGGAATATATAGAGTTAGAATCCCTTTCAGGGAGCAAATTCCTTTTGTGAAATTGGTGCTCAATTTAGCTGTCACTGCTGTAAGGGAAAAAGATGCAGAAGCAACTTTTAAGTCCACCAGCCACATCCCTTTAAGCAATCCATGCTGTGCCAACGAGTTTTATGAAACTCTGTATTTCATCTAAACTCCATTTAAGTCTAAATAATATGAATGACCTGCTACTGTATTTCCCCTCTCGTTGTTGATAATTACCGAGTTATTTCTGCTATAAACAAAGCAATGTTCTCTCTCTGCCTTTTCACACCTGGTCCCAGACCAGCAAATTGTTAAACGCATGTTCACTTCTAAACATGCCAATAAATCACACTGCAGTCCGCAAGACTGTTTGCATACTCAAGTACCTTCCCACACCAAGATGTCAGGATCTTGCAATGCAGTGTTTACAGCTCTGCAATTATTTCCATAGTGACCAAATTGTGACCTCCAAAACTCTGTATATTTGGTGCTGCTGTATAGGCAACTAAGAAAAGTATGGGTGGGAACAACTGAGTAAGAATAAGCATTACTCCCCACTGAAACCCCTTCAGTAACACGTCCCTGGCTCATTTGAACAAAATGGACTTGGATTCTCTGCTGTGCATCTGCTATCTGTGGTTGGGTCAGCTGCAGAGGGGACTCAGAATATTGGAATAAATTCTAGCTTATTGTCCGGGTCTGCCTGAATACAGCAGAGGAGTTTCCTTTAGTGTAAGTGTTGCTGTGCTTTATAACTGAAAGGCAATTCTTAGGTCAAGTTCTTCCTTCAGCTGCCTTCTTAAGGTCCTCTATACTGAAGAGGAAGCAGCATATACACAGCTGAAGGAAGATGTTGGCTCAGCGTTATGTATCTTATTTATTAATATTTATAGCCAACAGCAAAATTCCACAGACAATCTAATCTCAAGTGGCTTTGAAATTCAGTGCTTTTCAGAACAGTGTTTCCCATCAGAAACAGAGGTGTCTACTCTGATTTGCAGAAAATATTTTTTCTCTTAAAAAATCCAGGCTTCCCCTTTTTTCTGCACAGAATTTATAGTGTTATTAAATGAAATTGTATTATCATATTTTAACATTTTAGCTGAATTTGATGTATTTCTAAAGCGGTTCCTTATTAATCTACTGTAATCCACTTGTCAGATATCTTGAAGCTACTTGATATCACACTCACTTTAAGGTGTCATAGAGTTTTCCTTACCAACAGGTTGTAATTTCAACCAGGCTGCTAAATGTGAGGTCAGAGGCTGGTTGTCACAAGTCTAGGAGGTTAAAATATACTGCAGATCCTTATTTCCTGTTGAAATACTATCCTGAATCCTGTCTGAGCAAAAGTAGCAGAGTTTCTCAGAAGCATTTTGGCCCATTCTGTACTTGGAGTGGGTCATTTAACATTAAGCACATTTTGTGGGTTTTACTGATGTATTTAGATTTGGTTAAACTGTCATCAAAATGGCCCTTCCACCTGAGACAAGCACTTCAGATGCAGATTTAGTTTCTAGCCCTCATCCGAGCAAGTATCTGTTACCTCTCCAAGGCTAAGGGTCAGAAGAGGACTGCGTGGTTAATCTGTGGTGCCATCTGAAGAAGGAGGGAGATTAACAACAGGCCTCCTGACATGGGCAATATTTGAGCAGCACAGGGCAACCAGAGAACTTACTTCTTGAGTGTGGACTTAGGATGTAGGCTAGCTACTCAAGGGGAGTGATTTGACTGGTGTCAGCTCAGATTGGGAAGTGTTTGACTGGTGTCAGCTCAGCGCAATCTGAAGGACCAGAGGATTGACCCAGTCTTCAAGTCCCATACTTAGTGTTTTTTAGGTGCTACATTGATTGATAGGAAGTTCTATATCATGGCAGTATCAGCAGCTTTTGGCTCCCCGAACAGCAGGGCAAGTACACAGAGGAGGCATTCAGCTAGCCAGGACTTGAACATCTGCATTTCTTTTGAAGGTGACATTGTTTATACACACCACTAGCGGTAGTGCAGGACTCATGTTTATTCCAGCTTTATTTATGGGATGTGCCTTATAAAGGAAAGTAGGGTAATGAGGACATGTTTTCAAGTCTAAGATTAAGTCACCACCTGACTTACTTAGTTTCTTCTCCTTCATTTATTCATTTCTCTTCTTCCATTGCGCTCTTACATGCTCATCAGATGTTTTATGAAATAATGATCCTTTGACCAGCTCTCTACACGTGTTGCCTCCGGGCAGACAAGATACATCAGGAAACCGAAGCTTCTCTAGACATCCTTTTTTTGGAAATAGGTCTTTGTCTTCACCCAGTGCGTCACAGAGCTGAATGTGCTTGCTCTGCACTTACTAGTGTGCCATTAACTTCGACTGCACAAACGGTGCAAACAGACCAAGCAAGATTCAGCTGCAAGCTGGGATAGGATGAATTATTGTAAATGACTGAGCTGAGCCATTAGAAATAAGTTGCTAATGTAAGCAAGATTAACTTGATGGGCTGCCTGAAATGAGATATTAGAGATGATAGGGAGAGAGAGAAAACTTTTCATTTAGATGGAAACAGGACTGATTAATTAAGCAGCAACAAACAAGGAACCTTGCCTTGAATTGATATGAGGCTTGCAGTGCTAATTTAACACAAAGTACAGCTCCCAATTTGTTATTAAATTAAAATGGCTTTTAAAATTGTTTACATTTTTTTTCCTTATCTGCTTCTGTGTGGCAAAATGATTATTCTGGCTAGTTAGAAAAACCAATCAGAGCAACAGAAAGTGCAAGTTGGAGAGGGGAAAGATTGTCCTGTTGTGTAATTAAGAAATATACACTAATATCCATGACATCATGAATAAGCACTTCAAAGTCGTAAGTGTGCTTCGTCTTGCATATTAAACCAAACAGTTAGTATGCTAACAAGTTGCTCTGGACAGAGAGTGAAAGGCATTGCACTTAAGAAAATGACTGCTGCTTTTTAAGTATAAGGATCTGCTCACCTGCCTGCAAGCATTATTAAGGAATACTGAGTAGGAAGCATTTCCCCTTCTTCCTTTTGCCCAGAACTTTTGATTTGATGGCCTCTGGAGTTACTCCTTCCGGGGCAACCTTTTAAGGTGTGTGATGGGAATGTGACACATCCTTGTTTGTGACAGACAAGCCCTACGGAAAATCAGGGAAAATAACCTTGTGATGACATTGCTTTTTAGTCGTCGAGAAGTTGTCCTATGACAGGAGCGATTCTGTGTAATTTATTGCAGGATAGTTCAACAGTAGCAATTTGTCATGTGTTGTGATGTAATTTGATGGGTTCATTTCTTAAATGAATTATGGATTATGGATTACCTCTGCATATCAACAAAAGAGCTGTATCTTTTATGTAAATATTCCCTCAACTTTTTCTTCCTTTTCCAATCCATTTTCCTTCATACAGGCATGACTTTACTTCCATCTAATCTTTCTACTAATAAAGTGTTTAATAATTTAGCAGCCTAAAAAATGAGCATATTTCAAAGAGTTTGTATCAATGGTAGTGTAAGAGCCTTAGGCTACAAAAATGTGGATGAGGCTACCAAAGTTTTAGTCAGGATCCCAACTGTCTTGCTGCTTCAGGCGGCTATTTTATTAAAGTTGGTATTAAACAACACTGCCTATGGTCTGATTAACAATTTATGACTTCCTGAGAAAGATTAGCAGAAGCCTATCATTTTTATATTTAAATCTTAATTTGCATCTAAGAGAGACCCTACCCAGGTTTATATGTTCATTATTTTTTATTTTTTATTTTTACTATTGCTGCCTCAGAAATATTGGTTATGCGAATTCCACAAGCACCATTTTGTTGCAGTATCTTTCAATCCCCATGCGCAGGTCAGAGGGAAAAACTGGCATCTTCGATCATGAGATGGACTCAACCTTGCAAAATGACAGCTTTTGTCTCTTGCTGGTCTCGGTTGCTCATCACTGCTTTTAAAGTCCTCAGGGATGGAAGGCGATGGTATCTGGCAGAAGCAAGATGACCTCTGTAAGGCTAATAGCTGCTTGTTGTCCAGCTAACATTACGTTAGAGAGTTAAATCCAGATGTTCATGATTAAGGCTTGCTTGACTCACCTTCCAAGAGAGGAAGTCTCCTTTATTGTTTATTTTGTGCAGCTGGTCACATCTCTGTCCCAGAGCTATTAGGTTCCTAGCCCTGCTTAGGAGCTTACTGCAGGGCAGCGGCTGCTTGGAGAGGAGGCAAGGAGATGTATTCTGGCAGGACCTGCACCTTGCTGTTACGGAAGATGCAAATGCAACCCAAGAAGGCACAAGTGGAATCCAGGTGGAAAGGGGAGAGGAGCAGAAACCAATAAATCTGTTCTCCAAACTTTGCTCAGTTTCACGAGCACAGAACAAGCCAAAGACCTGCTCTGTGGTGGGACAGCATAGATTTTATTCCACTTCTGACAGAAAATAACAGTAATGGCCTATTCTGCTACCTTTCTATTTTCAAACTGACCTAACGCCCCCTCCCCCAACCCTTGCCTTGTGTTCTCCCAAGTTCAGCTGGTTCAGTAAAGTGTATGTTGTTTTCTATGTAGTTCCATTTCTGATCTGTCCTTCTGTGGACTTATCATTAATTTCACGAGGGGTTAGATGGGGTGGTCAAGATGGCTAACTACGCGCTATGAGTTCCACAGATTCACAGCAAGGAAGACACTGTTTTTGTCCTCTCGAGCTTCCCTGGTTTGTAAAGGCTCAACAGAAGTGGATCTTCACCACTTTACTTGAACTCTTAACACCCCTCTGTTCTTTATTTTAATCAACAGCTTGTTTTTTGTCTTGGGCTCAAGGGCTTTTAAGATTTAAAAGCCACAATCTGAAAATTGCTGGTTCTTCAAAGCAAAAATGAACTTTAACCTACTCAAAGGAAGATTTCTCATATTCCTGACTTTTCAGAGTGTGATTACTAAATTTTAGTTTTGTTTGCTTTCTTAAGCTGTATTTATATTTCAAGGATCTGCTGTTACAGGAACTCTGAAAACTTAAGTCAGAATATTTTTTTGTTTCTTCATTTAATGTGTGCCTCTGTCCCATTACTGTCAATAGGATTTGAGCAAATGCTCAAAATATTCTGCTGGATCAAGGGCTGAAGAGTATCTGTGAGAAATAAGTTCCTTAGGCTGAAAATTAACAGCACTCAAGGTTTCTAACTCATTCTTCAGTTCTGATGGAAATTTTACCTAGTCACATTCTCAGTCAAAAGAGGAAAAAAAGAGTATTGTTCCATTGACTTCCAGGGAAATTAAAAAAAAAAAAAAAAAAGGGGGCAGAAGAAAATGCATAAATAAATTATCAGCAGTGGACATGTCCAGGAACTGTGAACAGTCAGCTGCCTGCTCTCTCTTCACTCTCCCAGTAAAATATCCTCAGTCATGTACCAAGAGAGCAGAGACAATATCATGAGACTTCTATGGCCAGCAACGCAACAAACAACTGCACAGGCAAATACTTCATACTTAAGCTGTAGAATGAATTATTTATTCGAACTAGTCTACAGCAACATATTATTATTTATTCGTATTGCATTAGTACCCACAAGTCCTAATTGTGTGAAGCAGTGCTCTAACTAATAGAGTCCCAGCTGGCAAATATGTTCAGAGAAATCAGACTTGGTTGTATGATTATTTGACCAAAATGTGGCTAACTTTGCAGCAAATCATATTAGAGTGGTTGAGTTCTACCCTGTAACGGATGTGTAAATTAAACTTGTCCAGCAAGCCGTTGTCCAATTAAAGCATACTTTAATTCCTTTTCTTAAATGAATTGGGAATGAAAAAAAATGTGAGACTGGTAGTATTGCAATAGAATATATTCTGTGGAGAAACATATAATGTCATGCTCAAAATAATGAAAGAAACAGACACAGCTAGAAAATAAGAAGAGAGGTACAGAGTATACCCTGAAGCTCCTGGAGCTCACTGGTGACCATAAAACATGCCTTTAGTGCTCTTTGGGATAAACTCTCCCCTCTGTTACACATATGTGTCCACTGTCTTTGTGAGTAGAGCTCATGGCAGAAGAATGGCCGGTGTTTTGCTGTGCTGATCATCTTGCTGGAAAGCATTCAAAACTGTATTTCATTCCTACACACTGTGCACTCTGAACCAGATACTATTATATTCAAACCCCATTCTCTAGGTATTTTGTGGTTTTCCATGCTTGCTTATTGCAGGAAGGATAGCAGAATTTTGTGGACAAGATTGACATTGTTTTACACGAGGCTGCAATCCCACATCATAGTTTGCAGAAAGAGACAAGGTCTATGCTGCAGTAGAACTGCAAAATGAAAAAATCCAGGACCAGCTGCTTTACACAGATATCTAAACCTCTACCTTTGTACACTGATTACTGATCAAGTTCCAACACACACCTGCACACTTAAAATTTCTCATGTAGACATTGTTTCCAAGTGAGTACCTGTCTATCAGCTACAATATTCAGTTGGTGAATGCTGTTGGTCAGTCATATGAAGACATGACGAGACATGATGAGACAGAACTGTGGTCCATATCATGCAAACCTCATCGTCACAAGAGAGAAAGGGATGAAGTAGGTGATCACTTAACATTATCTCCTTCCTTATTTTCTGAGTCTGCTGAGAATGCGAAGAACCCTGCATCCAGATACTCCAGCTTTAAGTGGGATACTGACACCCAGCTCTGAATTTTGCAGTGTGAGTCTTTGTGCTCTTTCAATCCAGCTCTGAAATATGTCCCTCCCGGTCAGCTTCCACAAGCAGAAAACTCCAAATTAACATTGCAAACAACAATTGCCCTCAAAAAACAAAACAAAACAAAAAAAAAAAGTAGTAGTCTGGCTGTGTTCGGTGCATTTCTGCCATCTGCTAATACATTAAAAAAAAAAGAACGGCATCTGGGCCAAGTCCTTAATTGGAGTAAATCCATGTGTAACTCTGGTAACTTTAGGAACTACATTCATTTCTACCAGATGATGATCTGACCCTGTGATGACAAAGTAGAGGAAGCTTGGGAACATTTGGACTGTGCCCCATTTTTGCCTGGCTGAAAGCATAGCAATGTTAGGGAGTACTTTTCACGGAGGTGGCTTTCTGGTTGTTTGGTGTGTAGAACTGGATGCATCCCTTCCAAGTGCAAGATTTCCACATATCTCACTACTTGGCTGCAGACACAATTCACACAGTTAATGTGAAACACTCAGATTTGCTCTCTCAACTCTCACTTTTCTTCATTAAAAGTCCGAAGGATTGCCAGGCCACAAGAAAAATAAAAAAAGATGTTTGAAACCCAAAAGCAAAAACGGGAAAGGTTGTGGTACCATCTCATACCAAAGGACATTTTGGATGTCTATGTCTTTTATTTGTTTCTTCTTTTCTCTTTTCTCTTTTCTTTTCCTTTCTTTTCCTTTCTTTTCCTTTCTTTTCTCTCTGGTTGAAAAAGCCTTAAAAGTGATGCAGAAGCGGATGTTTTGACCCGACTTCTGCTCAGGAAGAGCAGTGTGTGACACCAGTCTGTCTCATGCTACTCATTTACCATTCAGGTCATTGACACAGGAAAAAAAATACACAGGATTGTCAGGGAAAGACATGTGGAGTGGTGCTTGTGGAGAAAACCTCCGTTTAGAAGGATTTCTGAGGAATATGATTATATTTCCTCCCAGGAAATATTTCCCCCCACTTTTTTTTTTTTTTTTTTTTTTGTGAGAAGGAGAAAGAGCAACTCTTACCACTCATCTTTTCTCCACAACACTGTGGTAAATGGCCCTGGGGAAGGGGTATGTGGGAACAGAACATTCTCCAAAAGCTTTTAAGTAGTGTTATTTTAAAAAGGTAGTTCAGCAAGAGTGTTTAGAAGGTCTTGCAAGAGAAATTTTGCATCATTACTTCTTGGCTCGTCCTCACATTGCTGTCTCTTTCAATAAGCTGTTACTCTGCCACTGTGAGCACCTTGCTTGCTGGCTGATATCACACATCTTTCAGTACATTGATACCCACATAGCTGGTATACCTCAGGGGACTAACAAACAAACAGCTTTTGAAAGACCTCTACCCTCAAGGCCCGGCTAGAACAGATGCCAACAGTCAAAGGCATCGTTAGTATCACCTAATGGCTCTTTAGAGGACCGTGTGAGCAAAGTTAAGTGTTTTCATTCCCTTTTGATAGAGAAAAAAATAAATATTAAAAAAAATAAGAGACTCCTTGGGAAGACTGGCTGAAGAAGCTTTCCTTGCTCCTGCTTTTACTGGATTTGCTCTGTGGACAAACAGAGATCTATCAGCCTCTACAGCTGTCAGTCTCTATACTGCGGAAGCATTGCATCAGTACAGAGATATTTGTAAAAAGAAATGCTGATCCTAGAGCAGCTGGTTTGCAATGGATGCAAGAAAGGGAAGGATTCATGAATGTCTGGGGCCCCGAACAACATACGGAGTTGTTCAAAGAAACTGTGCTTTCTCATGTCTGGAGAGGACTACACATGGAGACACTTTTACTTCAGGGTGGAATTCACTTCTTGCATTCTGTAGCCATGCAGTAAAAGATCTGCATTGAATAGCTGAAGCATTCACACCAGGTGTTTAAATCATAGGTCTTGGACTTGCAATATTTTCTAGGAGAAGAGAAAAGAGGGGGAAAAAATAGATTCACAGTTTTGCAACCAGTGATTCAAGACCAGATTTTAACAGAAGCTAACTAGAGGTTTAAGCATTGGTGTCCTTCCTTTCATGAGCAATCCTTATTTCTGTTGAGTTCATTTTTTTTTTTTAAAGCAAACGTATAGCATCACTATTTTTAAAGGCTTTATAACTCACAGAAGATCACTGGCAGAATTACAGTGGAGAGGCATTTTCATGAAGCCAGACTTTAAGTCTACAGAACCGAACTCTCAAGTTTGCAGATTCTCTAAGTATTTGCTTTTTGTAAATATATACCTTTGCAGAAGCACAGGCTCAGAGAAAGAGACCATATGGCATGCATTCATAAATAGATTTTGCCCTCACATGAATCAATGCATATGCATCTAAAATGCATATAGTTGTTCACCTCATGGAAATGCTTGCTATTTCTGCTATCTTCTAAGTCAGACCTAAAGCTCCACCTTAAGTTTCAGCTCATCAGGTAGCCAAATCAATAATCTCCTGACAAAATTATAAATGAATGAATAAATACGTAAAAGGCAAAAACCTGTGCAATAATTGCATGAAAGCAGCTGAAGCCACAGTCCTATTTTCTCTGCCTGGCAAAATGACAGGATCTTTCTTAGTTACATGAGGTTCTTGATCTTCTTTACAAAATCCTAGTAACAATCTAAAAGTTTCGCAAATTTGGGTTTTGCCCATAGATTTTGGTGGAATTGATCTCAATTTATTTCGGTGTTAGCAATGCATCAGGGCCTTAGATTTTCATTTTGATGGTGCTTGTTTCTTTTCCAAATCTGGTGCACTTTGCACTCCTTATTGTCAGCTCTTAGCATTTATTTTCCTGAAAGTTCTGGCCTGTTCCTGTAGTGATATTACTATGCAAGGCTTTTAATTTTCACTAAGAAAAAAAATAAAAAGCAAAAATTTCACTCTTACATGCAGAGAAATCTTTGAGAACCTGAACCAACACACACACACAAAAGGCCAACTCAAGATTTTTTGGACACTTGAGACTGGCCATGTAGCTAAATTAACTGCAGCACTTTATTATTCCCTTACTAGCTAAATTTACTGCAGCAGTTTATTAAACCCCTTACTAGGTAGTAGAACACTAGCATCTACGTTAACAGCAAAATTCTCTCCCAGCTTTCTGGGACAAGAGAGATTTCAGGTCTCTACCTTTCTGTCTATATGAGCTCACTGGCTCGTCCTTGTACAATATCATTCAAAACATGCCGATTGCATGGGCAAAAGCTGCTAAGTAAGCGTCAAGAAAAGGTGAATAATAATGACTGTAGCACTCAGCACTTGCTGTGTTCCTTCATGTCCAAGTGCTTCTCAAGCAGGAACTAATTGGGCTGCGTTCAGTAATAGCAGTGTGTTCAGAGAGAGGCTAAATGGTGGCCGCACTGTAAGAAAGTGCTGTGCTGGGATAGGAAGTCGCTAGATGACACGAGCAAAGAGGGCTTCTGAGGTGGTGGCACGTATCTAGACCTGCCCCCCAAGGCCTGCTCTTCTCTTGTGGATGCTCTCGATGCAAGGGAACATCGGGGCTACGGCAAATCCAGTGCTTTACTTCTTCATGACAGGACACAGGAGGAGGGCTGGGGAAACTCTTTATAACTGCCACACGTTTAAAAAAAGCTGGCTAACAGCTAAGGCATTTTCTGTTACATATTGCAGAGCAAGAGAGAGAAACAACTCCTTGCTGCCCTGCTCCTAGTGCTGTAGCACTTGGGTTTGCTTCCCGAAGTATGTGATGTTGCAGAAAATTAATTACTTTAGCAAATCAAACAAAAAAATAAGATTGCAGGGAAAAAGCAGCTTTGTAATACTATCCAGATTATAGCTTTTGGTAAGAGATAATCTGCTTTCTCTTCTGGGGGAAAAGAGAGTTTGTCTTAAAAACTTACTCAGAAAGTTTTGCTGTTTTTTTGTTAGTTGTCTAACAATAAAAAAAAAGAGAAAAGCAACATCTGTGGACTTTTGTGTTTGCTTGTTTGTAGAATCACTTTCAAAGGATGATTCACATTTCAACATCTGTGTGTGTGTGTGTTTTTTTTTTAATTCATCTGATATCCCTTTTTAGGAACTGCAAGTACTGCATATGAGAATTGGTGGCAAAAAACTGCCTCAGGGACTAAGACAAATTAATCGTTGAGGTTATGTTCTTTCTCTCTGCCGAGGTGACCTTTCTTTGGACTCAGTGGGGCTGCCACAGAGCGGCTCCTTGGGCTGCTTGAGTATAGTGACACTTCATTCTGTTTTAAATAGAACTGTGATTGCCCACCCAACACAGACTAGGTCATTCTCGCTGAGAGGGAGCTATTAACCAGCCACGCTCTAGACATTAAACGAACTTTGGAAATGAGCAGGATGTTCTGCTGACTTGGCCAAGATCCAGTACAACTGAGGTTTGCAGCATTTCAGTCGTCGAACTTTTTTTTTTTTCTGCTGAAGTGATCTTACATTGCATTTCCTTGTGAGGAATGGTATACGGGTGAGCTTCGCTCTCCACAGGTAATCCACAAGGCGTAGAAATTCTTTTAAAAGTAAGTATCTCATAAATGGCCATGGTAGAAACCCTAGTTACTGGCAACGTTCAGGGTTATGGAACAAACCCCCACCCTAGCTTCAGTTTCTTGACATTAAAAATTAATAGCAAAGCACCAGCCTTGTAACATCCGTTGACTGCTTGTTGTAATGCAAGGGAAAGGGCATTTATGAATGTCTTGCATGTTTTTAATTTAGATTTAATGAAGGAAGGGATTGCCAGTTTGAAGAGTGGCAGCAGCTCAGTTTGTATTGGATCTGCTGGTCATTGCTTAAGTGGCCTTAGATAGCAGTTCTTCTAAGTTAAGCTGTAAAATATCCTATTCCCTTCTCACCTTTTTAATAATAAGGATAATCCAACTCTTGTGAAAGTTAGCCT
Source organism: Tinamus guttatus (assembly GCF_059628265.1). Classification (NCBI taxonomy): domain Eukaryota; kingdom Metazoa; phylum Chordata; class Aves; order Tinamiformes; family Tinamidae; genus Tinamus; species Tinamus guttatus. The sequence continues at coordinate 377,415 of NW_028288756.1, read as the reverse complement.
GCAAATTGCAAGGTAGTCAAAACTCCAATTGGTGCCTATTTAGAGAGGGGATTATTCTTTATAAATAAATAAAGAAATACAAATTTAGCCCTTTCCTATAAAGTAATCCTTTTCCCTTCCCCTACCAACTCAATGTTCACCAAATTGTATAGGGGAATTCTATGAGCAATTCTAAAGCTATCACATCACAATTTAATAGCAGATATGCTGAAAATTTGTTATCCTTTTTTTTGTTTGTTTTTTTACTAAAGCCTTCTAAAATAATAACACTTTGTCTGAAGACTTTGTGGTTAGTAAAGCACTAAAACCATGAAAGATAATAAGCTGCTGGCATATTAGCGTAGCATATGATTTATTTAACTGGAAGAAATTGTTAACTTTCTAAAGCATTGTCTTAAGAAAACAATAGCAAACAGAAGGTGTTTATATTCAGAAGACTAGGGCAATATATTTGTCAGGGAATAAAAGCCAAGACAGACAGAAAACAAACAGAAAAACCAAAAAAATGCTCAGCTATACTCAAATAGATTGTGAAAAATGGAAATGATTAAAGAAAATCTCTGATAAAAAAACATCTGCATGCTAATCCTGGTGTTTTCAAGTGGAACAACAGAGTAAGAGGAAAAAAAATACATTCAAAAAGAAATATGAGAAGCAAACAAAAAATAATTATGAATGGAAAAATACGATCGAGTTAGAGAAGCACAGGGAAGGAAAAGGATTAAAGCTGCGTGCTCTTTCAGAGTAGAGCTGGTGCGGTTGTACATTCAGCAGCGTGGATATATCAGCTCCAGCAAAATTCTTTAAAGCCTTCTCGCTAATAAATAGATAAACTGCTTAAGAACACTGACTATATAAGGCAAAGTGCCTGTTTCTCATGCACTTGATCCCTCGCATCTGGTGCAGCGCACTGCAATAGCAGATGTCTCTCGCAGGCAGCGTTTGGTAGCGGTGCTGCTTGCTGCAGATATGAGGTGATGAGTACGTCTGCATGGAGGGGTCCAGCGCCGCACCGGAGCTCCTGCCGCTGGCTGGTACCTGCCGTGCTGGCTGGGACCTCTGGTGCGGATGCGTCACCTCCCACGGAGCCAGAGCAGCGCGGCCCGACGAGCCGCGGGGCAGCGCGGGGCCGGCGGCATCCTTGGCCAGCGCGGGGCTTTGCCCTTGCGAGAGCTGTGGCTGAGGAGCGGTGAGCCGAAATGCGAGCTCGGGGCGGGAAACCCGCGCTGAATTACCATTACATTTGCTGCTGCTTTTTGTGAGGGCAAGGCAGAGCTATCAGCGTGTTTGGCACAGAACTGTTGCAAGTTTAAAAAAAAAAAAAAAAAAAAAAAAAGGAAGGAAAATTTGAAATGAAAATTAGCTCCGCTGGTGAGTTAGCCCAGATGAGCTCAGTCTTGCACATACTTGTGCATGGATATATATCATTAGAGGTAGTCTCAGTTGCTTACATGTTTAGCCATTCATAGGATTTTTCTATCCTTCAGAAAAGTTTAAGGGAGATTTAATCAATTATTGATTGTTGAAAACTATAGTTTTATGGGTCTTTATAGACCTTTATAGGTCTCTCTAAGCTATCTTTACATCACGGAAAACTTATCTGACTTGTGAAAAACGACAGGTGAAGATGAAGCACTGATGAATATTTTCTTCTGAAGCTCCCAGGAGGACATTTGTGGCGTGGAGAGCTGCCATGAGCTTGCTTTGCCTGCGCCCTGAACTCTTTCTTCCCACTAGGGCCGTGAGCCAGACTTCTTACCTGAGCTACCTTCACAAAGTGGAGGAAAAATGTGACCATAAATCACCAACGGGGAAACAAATGCAGCCTTTGGGACTGCAGGATTCCTTCCGGCAATTTTCACCGCATTATGCAGTATCGTGTAACCCAATGCCAAATGTTTTTCTCAGTGCTGAAGCGCTGCTCCCCTTCTGTAGGTTTCCAGAGAGTCACCAAGGCTGCTAACCCAGCCTTGCAGAGCAAACAGCAGCACAGAGAGCGGAGCGGTTGTGAATCTATAAACATTACCTCATCCGGCTCAGAGAAGTTCAAACCCACTTCCCTGTCTGTGCAATGAGACACCAACGTCCAACTCCAACGGTTCAGATGCCGAAAACATGAACTTTAATTAAACCCATCTAGATTAACAAAGCGTATATATATATATATATCCACAACCTTGTGGCAGAACTGATTGGTTAACTTTGACTCATTCCAAGGGAAAGAAAAAAAAAAAAGGCAAATACATTTACTGCACTAACTCTGCTCTATATTGAAATTTTACAGAACAAAGAACTTTGCATTTCACTAGTTTGTGTGTGTACATCTAGACAAACAAAATTTCATGCTTGACAAATAGGATTTGAAGAGAGCCCTAGAATTCAAAAAAGCAAATGCTGGATGGAATTTACCCTTTTAATTCTTTCCCCCAGTTTTTGCCTTTTCATGGCTTAGTAGTTTTGTGTTTTGGCATTTACCTGCATCTGCATCTACGATCAATCTTCTTCATTCTAGAGTCCAATCACAACAACTGCTTAGCAGCTATCCTGATGCCTGCTATTTCATTTTAGGCTACTTAATTAGAAATTGTTAATTGGACTGGGTGTCTTATGGCAGAGGGAAAATAATGATCTTAAACTGTATTAAGCTCCCATAAATATTTCACTTCATGCTAATTTCTGTGCTTCCAGCTGAGTTGTTTAAAGTGTTCAAAATCCAACTCCCCTCCTCTCTTTTTTTTTTTTTTTTGGTCACAATTAAATGTGTAAATAGGAAGCAGCAGCGTGATTAGCCGTTTGTTACCTCTTGCAGTGGGTATGGGTGAAGGCAGCTCAGCCTCTTATCATTTCTGCGGCAGTCACAAATCACTTCTACTCTTAAATTATTTGTAGAGATAACATGAACCCAAAGCATTGATATTTTATTTTATTTTATTTTATTTTATTTTATTTTATTTTATTTTATTTTATTTTATTTTATTTTATTTTATTTTATTTTATTTTATTTTATTTTAAAATTTTACTTTAATTTTGCTTCGGCGGCGGCCGCGAGCCCGCGCTGGTCGCCAAGCCTGGAGCGCCCCCGCGCGGCCCGCCCTGTCCCCGCACGCATGACGCGTGAGGGAAGTTACAGCTACCAACGGCTGATTGAACGATAAGAACAAAAACAAACCCGAAAACAAACAAGAAAACGCTTTCCGCTATTTTTCACTGAGGCTGATGTTGAACGTTTTCTTCTGGGGCAATAAGCGTGGAGGCGCAGGCTCCTCCATAGAGTAGCTGAGACCTGAATCGCATTCCTGGGCACCTCTCTCCCAGTTTTGCAGACGGTGGATATGTGAGGTTTGCCGGTAGCGGCAGGGCTCAGAGGGCCACGTTCCCCCCTTTTCGCCTGTTTATTGCTGAGGTATTTCCTCCTCGTGCGCACACTGCTCCCGGGTGGCCCCTGCTCCCATCCCTGCCTTAGGTTTTACCTGCACTAGTCAGGAGACCAGTGGGGAGCTGTGTCGTGATGCAGTTTTGCCCATGTGTGTTTTTTTTCTGAGGTGGATATTTTAATGGCTTGGTAAAACACTCCTGCTGTTGAGTTGCATTCACAGGGACTGCAAACAGGGGAAGTTAACAGTTTAATGAGTGAAAAATCAAATACCAAAAAAATGCATGACCTCCTGATGGTGAGGTGTCAGATATCCATCCTGGGCCTTAAATGATTCTGCTATTGTTATTGCCTTTCCCACAGCCAGCCCCTGTTTGCATTAGTGCCGATTGGCACCATTCCCCTAACATAAATCTGTCTTCGTTCAACGCTGGAAGACTTAGCCCAGAAAAGGTGAATTCTCAGATTGTGCAGAGCTTTCCTAGCAGTTTTTATATGCTCTCCTTGCAAAGAGTGTAAGTCAGAACTTGATCTAAAATGTACTTTATCGCCCCAGTCAATCCCTGCTGTGTTTCACAGCTGCCACAACTTAAAATAGCCTTCCGGGTACTCTAAATATTGCTGGATTTCCTTGGAACTTAATGCTAGAAGGAATCATTTGGGCATTGAGTCCCATTCTCCCACAGTCACAAGTCTCTATGTAACAGACAGAACAGACATCTAGCTTGCAGGTGTTCACAGCACACCTCACCCTTCACCACATCCTCCTCCCAACCTAAGACCTGATGTGCAACATGCAGAAGAAACATAAAAATGAAAAAACATTGCAATAAGGGAAAGGAAGAGATCAAGAGTATGATCTGGCAGAAGCCATCTGAGCGCTAGTAGTCTATAAGCAAGGTTTAAAGCCACCTTTAACCCTGCCTTCACTCCCCGAGCTGCTCTTAAGCCATAGCTTGGAATTAATCAGGCTCCCTTGTGTTTTTTTTGTGCGATGTTAATTTCATAGTCCTTTCCAGAAGTATAAAGTACTGGTGAAAAGATTTGTGGCACTCATTTTAAAGCCCAAATGTCTTGCAACTGTGTAGGAGTTTGTATCATATTGTTTCTGCTGGATGGTATAAGATCACACTGATGGGCAGAGAGATACCTGGCTTAATAGTCTCATTTGATAAGGGCTAAAAGCAAGGTCTTGCTCGCTGGGCTTATGTACTGCCTCAAGTTTTATGTCCCTGTCAATAAGTCCCCATGTAAAATACAGGCTTGTATTCAATGTTAACACTGTTGTGCTAACAAAGGAAAAGATTATATATTTTTAATACATGAAAATAACAAATAAGAAATGTATTCTCTTAAATTAGACCGATAATTTTCCTACTTTCTTATTATATTTCTACTAAGACAAACAAACAAAAGCCATGAACAAAGTTAATATCTTGGTTACTGTTTTAGGGCCCACTAAAAAGGATTCTGATCCTGTCAATTACTTTGGTTTCTTTTAATGAATAATTAAAATGCTGAATGTGAAATGTATTCAGAAAGATTATAAGAAGCTTGATTTTTTCTTGCCATCCCCACAGCTTTTCCATTACTTATTAGCTAGACTGACAGTGGCAAGTTATTGCTCACCTACTAAACTTCTGTGCAGCTCCTGGACACAGTGGTAGAGTATCATTTTTCCAGAGAAAGAGAGTGACTGAGCCCTTTGCTGCTGAGGAATAGTCCAGAAGCAATAGTAATACCCTCTTTTCAAAAGTCTAGTTCTCTGCAGAAATCTGAAAATGCCATCATTTTCTAGCACATTTACAGTTTTGCACTGTAGTAGTTGAGTCAAAAGAGCAATATCAAATTACGTATTTAAGAACACTAATAACAATAGAGTCAAAAAATCACATCAGGATACAGGCAGTTGTTAGAACAGTGCTAACAAGGCAATAATATTGAAATCTTTTCATTTTCGAAATACAGCAACCAGAAATTCCTAAGAGTTAACAATGTTTCTGACATTCAGAAACCTTGCCCCATCTCCTTTTCCCTCCTTGCCCTCACACACATGCAGTATGTTGTAAGGTTGCAAGTGTGAAAAACATGTGCATATAGAGATAAATGCTGGGAATATTGGGGCACCTGACGTCATTTTTCTTGGTATGCATAATTATTTCTCATGGTTGAACATTGTAATTTTCCCATTATCATGGAATGAGTTGGGGAGTAGATTTTGCACTTGGCATGTTACTATTTGCCCTGAAATCTTGCAAAGATAATTGAAGTGAGAACAATCTCTTCAGATAGATCATGGGTACCTAATTTTCCCCTGTAATGTGAATTTAGTCTATGCCCTTGATACTACTTCACACTGAAAGCTCTCTTTCTTACATACATCTTAATATAGCCACATGCAGTCTCCATTCATTCAAACAAAAACTTGTAACACATCTATTTTATATGAGAATGTGGATCATTTCTGACTTACTGACTTCTGTAATAAAGCAAAATACCTTATACTGCATCCAAGGATTGGTTTGCTGAAGCAGGGAGGGCAAGGCTGATGTTTTTTATTTCGAATATTCTGACAAGTATATAACATTTCCCGTGTGTTATGGGCTTGACTTGTCTTGCATATTTGTGCAGTGCTGTAGGATGAGCAGAGACAAGCACCATTTGTCAGATATCTGTGATCTATCAGTTCTCATTCTTACTTGTGTCACTTGTTTGTTCTTGCTGTCTTCCACTCTACATTATGGCTGCTTCATGGCAAACCCCAAAACACAAAGCTGTATGGCCCAGGCCCAAAATGTATAAGCGCAGATAAGAGGCAATACTTCTCTGTGTAACAGGAACATGTACAGCAGGTACCACTGCAACACACAGTTTATCTGAGCCCAAAATTTTGTAACTTATGAAAAGGAATTGAACACGTGAATGGACAAAAATAGGTCACTATGAATGAGAGTAGTCCAAGCTCCTGCAAAACACCTTTGGAATAGTCATAATACATCAGTTTTTTCAAAGTTCAAAGCAGTCTTTATCTCTACCCCCCATGGAAATCAAGTTATCCCTACATCTGCCTACTCCTGAGATCTTTGACCATTCTCATAATGCACCAGGCGCTGGCCACAGTCAAAGATGTGATACCAGACTATGCTTGCCAAGTGTTTATTCTCATACAGTGAAATGACTTTAATCTCATTTCCCATAGAGTTTTACAGTGCCCATTGCCAGAGCCGGAATTCTGACTCAGGCTGAACTCTGCTGTAATAAAATAGCTGTGGCTTGGAAGTGTTACGATGCCTAACTTCGTAATTCAGCAGCTACAGGAGAGCACAGTAACAAATGCCACTGCACGGTATGCTTTCCAGGTCCTTGGAGGCGTTATGCTGTCCAAAAGCATAATGTTATCAAGCACTTGGCTGATTCAGCTCCTCCCCATCCTTAATACAGTTCTACCTTGTAAGAGGTAGAATTGATCTCTTCACTTTTCTTCTATTCTTTCCAGATTTTTTTTGTAAAGTCAAACAAATGGGCAAATTAATGACAGCACATGAGAGCACCACAGAATAATGTTACTTAAGGACTGCTGTGCCCTTGGCTCCAATTAAACTTAGCATTTTTTATAGGCTTCAGCCAGCTGCATCAATCACAGTTACTTCAGTTGGGGAAAAAATCCAACATTATTGCAGCCACACATAGACATATACATTATTTTCCTAAAGTATCATAATCCTCCACTTACCAAAGAGGGCCTGTAATAGCTGGGAGGAGACAAAACTCAATTTCCCTTCACATCTGCTTCATTCTTTGGTGTAATCAGCACCCCATGCACCAGGCAAGGTCACAAGCTATGGCAATGTTCATCGCAACATGCAATCTCCCCATTCTAGTGCCATTAGCTGCTCAGCAACCTCTCCTTCCCCATCCCACTGTTTTTAATCTGCCAGAGCACTTCGGAGCAGGAACGGGAGCCTCAGCTTGCAGACCCATTTCCAAGATCACGGTCACAGACTGCACTTTGAGAAGGTGTCAGCAGTGAACCTCTATGCCATTTGTTTCAGTGGAATAAGAAAAAGGACATCACAGTGGGATTTAATTTCAGCTTTTCTGGCCAGCACCTGCATCCAGGAAGAGATTCTGATGCTGAATAGCAGCATCACTGCTGAGAAGCTCTCTGACAGCTTGGAGAGAGCTGCTCTTGGACTATAGGCAATGGGATCATCTGTTTGACTTTACAAAAGTTTATTTTCTTCCTTTTATTTTTTAAAAGAGTAGAAAGATATTGGTGTCACTGTCCTCTGCTATGAAGGTAGCTATTTTTGGAAGGATATGGTCAACATATGGTGTTATGATTTTCTGAAATCTCATTTGCTTAACCTATATAGTTTTCGCAAGTTTTTTTGTTCGAAGTCTATACTTTGCTTGAACCAGAAATTAAAGCATACATCATCCAAGACAAGGACAGAAAATTCCAGTGAATGTCACCTTACTAGTTCATGCAGCTCTAGCTGTGCTGCAGTTGCTTCCTTCCTAAAACCTTTCCTGAGGTCCCTCCCTGCAGTCCTGATGCGGCTTCCTTGAGCACCTCTCTCCCTAATACATATTAGGCTTCTCTTCCACACAACCCTCTGCCTCATGTTAGCTGCTTCCTTGGGAGCTGCCCTTAGCTCGAACCAGGTGAGGAAAAAGCAAGTAGAAGTACTATGCAATCCAAACCAGGCAGATAGGCCACGGGTGTAAAGAAGTAAAAAGACAACCAAGTCTCTACCTTCCCACTAGCAACATGAGCTCTAAATAGCTCCCACTGCATGCACCCAGCTGACAAGCTGACAGATACTTCACAGCCCTCTGGCTCCGGATTTGGTTCTTATGCAAACCTATGCCTTTGGATTGCATTAATACAAGAGGATATGGGGGGTTTAAAGAACCAGATGCGGTTTTTGGCAGGAGGGCTCTGTGTGCGTGTGTGTGTATGTGTAGAGGGTGGCATATTCAGGTTCAAATTCTCCTTCCTTTCCCTTTCCCTGCAAGGGGATTTGTTTACTCAAGGAAGACATTGGTACTATTATACTATTGTTTGCTTTTCCCAGTTCCAGAAATCCTGTTGTACTTTGGAAATGGTGAGACACAGTGGTCTCCAGCATAGATGATAAAGAGTATCATCTCACTACTGATCTGCCAATCCCTTTCAAGATAAAATGCTCTTTCCCATTTGCAAAAGAATAATGCTCCAGTCTCAGCACAAAGTTGCTTCTCACCTGGAGCCCTCCATTACTTGCAGAGAGGGCGATAGCGAAAAACTAGGGGCACCCTGAACTTGCAGAACAATCAGAAGAGTTCATTCACGTCCTTCATTACGAAACTCAAACATAAAATGTGTGTTTGGAAAAAATAAGTAAAATAAACTTGCTGGAAACATAAAACCATTCATTTCAATGAATGAGAGAGGAGATGCAGAAATCCATTTCTCACCTGCAATCCCTACTGTTTTTATGTGCTCTGAAAATGTGCTTCTACCAGCATGATGCCATCCCACAATTTCTTAGATAACGATCAACATTTTCCCCGTTATGCTCTGTTTCTTAGGCCTCGATTCAGCAAAGTGGTCAAGTACATCTTTATCTGCTAGCAGGCTTCAGCAGAACTATGCAGTTTGAAAGTTAAGTGCTCTGCTAAATTGGGTCTTTCAACAGGGCTAGGAGAAAAAAACAGCTCATACAAGAGCAAAGCAGCATTGCTTTCCTTCCAGCCACACTTGTTTTATTCACTTGCTCTGGCTGTGTACAGCTGTGGATTGCTGGCAGCATGTCTGCATGGAATTGGAGGGATTCACAGCTTCAAAGATGAAATGTGCCAGCCTTTACAGCAGGCTTGTATAAACACAGGAAACAAAAGCATCCATGTAAGCAGAGGGAGGCAAGACATATATTCACACCTGGGCAAGCACACGCACTTTTACATGCAGTCCTGCATCGACAGCGCTCTAGTAGGTTACACAGCATTTGCTGTATCAACAGCAGTAGAGCTCATTTCTGCTGTTGCTCATGATCTGCTATTGCTTTGCCTCATGATCAGACAAGTGTTGGAGCCAAGTTGGTTTTGCAGCATGCTGGAGAAAGAATGAAGGTTCAAAAGCTCTGTCCGTATCTAATTTACACTGGAATAGCAAAAAAACCTGCTCAAGGGTTGCAGTAGGTCCCATCCTCTTGAATTCCTACATTACTTTGTGTTGTCTGTGAGTTAACCATCTTTTTTTTTTTTTTTATCTGTAAGGATGGATTTGTTGTATCTTGGGGTTTCGGGGGAAGGAGATGCTTTGTTTTCAAAATGACAATTAGATTTCAAAACCTCCTTCTAATTCAAAAAGCTTATAGAAGTTGTGTGTAAGCATAGAGATCAGGAGAATAGAGAGAAATTGCATTGCAAACAGTGAGCATTTCTAAACTCTGTGCCACAAAAGAGCCACCAGACATCTCAGTATTCAAGGGCAGCAAGTTGCTCTCCTCATAGTCTTCACTGCCTCTGCTTCTTCCCTGTCCTGCCATCAGCTATGCCAGGAGGAAGCAAGGTCTCCATGCTAGCATGAAATGAGCTCGGTTTTATTTCCTGCTCTGTTACGGCTCGGCATTGCTCGAGTCGCCCTGGGGAGGTTAGGATCTGGGGGGCCATCCAGGCAGGGCTGCTCTCAGCACCAGGTAAAGAGCAAGCCCGGAGGCCCCGCCAGAACGTGCGGAGCGTCTCCGGTTGGAGCGCGCTTAGCCACAGCCCTGGCAGACCTCTGCCTCCGAGTGGTGCAGCCGACGTTTTGTGCAGCCCCAAATCCTGTTTACCTCAACGAGAGATGGAAACGCTCAGCGTCCATCGCAGCTGGCTCAGGCCTGACACAGTCTGCTCTGTGAGGTCTACAAAGACAGGACGTTACCTCGACAGGCTTGCTGAGGGCTCCGAGGGAGTTCATCCAAGGCAGCTAGGTGCCTTCATGGGATGCACAGGAGTCAACCAGGTGTCTAATTCCCATTAAGTTAACTCACGCAAGTATTTTTCTAAGTCCTTCTTGGCACTAATCACAAGCCTCTTGGCATCTCCCTTCCTTCGTCTTCCTTCCCCCTCATTTCTAAATACAGCTAGCACTTAGCTTAAAGAGGTGTTGCAAGGCTCTGCTCAGTGCTTTTAAGATCGTCTAGGAGAAATGCACAAGTGTAGAATATGCAGTGAAACTGGAAACAATGGGGATTTTATGGAGATAATGTGCAGGCTCTGCTTGATCAAATACATTCATCTCAAGCTTTCCTAGTGTCAATGCCACACAGCTAAAAGAGGGTGCCGAATCCCCAGGGCTCTCCCTCCATGCCTCTTGGCACTGTGATTAAATCCCCCAAGCCTGATTCCCATTTCATCCATTTCTGCATGACTGAAGCAAAAGATATAGTTTGAGGGATAAGAGGAGAGGAGATATTTTAGCCAAAGCAGTGTAGCTAAGCTTAGTTATACTTTGTTATCTTCAAAGAGAAGACAGATTATATTTAAATCAACTGCATTGCAAACAAAAGTTGATAGAAAAAAAACACATGGAAAGAGGGTAAGAAAGGGTAGAAACACACATTTGACAAACCTATAATTTGGTAACTGGGAGATGAAATACAACAACTTATTTGTTTATCAGGCTGCTCTATTAACCTTAATGCAACATTTCATCTTTTATAATTGAGCTTTCCATTTTTTTATTAGACCTTAATAGCTAAATTGGCAGCTTGCAGACCAGGCCAGGAAATAGAAGCAAGCACAGCCGCTCAGACACAGCTCAGTCGCTCCATCTGTTCTGCACAGAAGTCTTATCAGCCCGTCTTTCGTGATACAACCATAGCTTTGTCGCTTCGTCCCCTTCTTGCTGCACTGCGCTAGCTGAGGAGATACCCCTCTTCCACCTGCATCCTTCCTGGGAAGGTTCCCCAGCTATGTTGTGTCAGGACTATGTAGGTTAGCTGGAGATCTGCACGCTAAAATGAGCTCATTTTGACTGAAATGGCTTAGGAGGAAACAACCTCCTCTCCTGGCAGGGTGAAGAGATGAAGATCTGGTGACAAAAAGACTCTTCAGCTAACACAGCTGTGGCTGGGAGAGGACATGTGGGCAAGACCTCACTGCCCCATCTGAGCCCATTTAGTTGTGCAAGGAAGTGCCACGATGCACTTTGTGCTCTCTCCATTTAGACAGGAGCAGAAAAAAAAAGATAATAACCGCAGGAGAGAGACCTTGAGCCAAAACTTTGCCTTTGCTACTAGGCCAAAGGAAAGAGGCTTAGGGCTGGTGCTTAGGGCAATCAGGTGGACCGTCCTGGGTGCTGATCCCTGCTAGATGTATTCCAGTATGCTACTCACGCAATACAAACTGAAAAGGATCCGTCTCAGAAAATCTCACCAAAGCACAGAGGCAGGAAGTGGCAAATGGGTTGGAATGGCTGTTCCAAGCTGGTGGATGCATTTTGATGTCCCAGCTGAGGCTCTTGAGGTGAAATGGGAAAAGGAGGGTCCAGCTCATGAGTCATGCCAAGCTTTTGCTGCCACACTGCCTGCCTACAACAGACTTGGGTAATTTTGCGGTAGAAGTACAGGCACCTGAAGGGCTTTGATGGCAGGAACATAAGTGCCTGGGGAATTCTGGCACCTCTACGGTCAACTGGCAGCTGAGGAAGAAGTTCAAAGGCTCTAAATATGTAGCTTCAGGGCCCAAGTTCTTCAGATCAGACTTCCTAAACTGATTCTACCGAGTATTTTATTGCAGTGATTGGACAAATACCACCTGCATAATATGAAAGTTGCTTTTGTAGTTCTCAACCTTCTTTGTCCCTCATGTGTCACTAATCCATTAAAAATCCCACATAATAACCACTCTCACTGCATTCATTTCTCCTTTTATTTTTTTCACTGATGTACTCATCCTTCTAGAAGAGGACAGATTAATAAAGCTTGTTCCCAAAACTCTGCCGATTATATAAGTAGAGACTGTTATCAACCACATTTGGGAGAAAAAAAAAAAGGCATTGAATTACCTATGCTGTCAGCCAATGCCACAGCAGATTATACATAAAACTAGATACATTCACACCAGTGATTCGTTACAACAAAATAGGTCAGTCCATGGCCATCTTTGTATTTGCAGTGTGAGATGTTTCATGAAGCAGCAGAGAAAAGGGATAGCAACATTTGCTAAGTGGAACTGGATCCCACACTACTCTTCTGGAAATCCATGCAAGAAGTTCTTCAAGTATATGTAAGAAAAAGGAAAAACCCAATACAGAGCAAAGTATATTTCTCTGAACAGTAGGATTATTTTACTAGAATATTATTCAGTAGTAACAAACAAACACGAAAGCTACAGAGCTGCACTTGACATGAATGTCTTTTTAAAATAAACAACATATTTAATTATTTGTAATCCAGTATAATCCAGTGTGTAATGTTAAATATTTTAAGAGAAATTTTCTTCCATTCATTCTCCAAGCTGTTGGCCTGTTTTTTTTGTTTGTTTGTTTGTTTGCTTGTTTTGGGGTGTTTGTTTGTTTGTGTGTTTTTAAGGCAACATTCCACTCACTCTGGGTTCTGAAATTCTTTCATGTTAGCTCAATTTAAAATTGATTGTGCATAGCAAATTCACAAACAAGAGAAAAAGAGGAAAAAAAAAAAAAAGGCAGACGATATCCCCAATGTAGGTAAACTCCTGGCCTCATTTCCCAGAGTTCTGCATCAGGAAAGACTCTATAAAGTAGTTGCTAGGGGAAATAAAATAGGGCTGTAAGAAACAGGAAGAACAGTTAAGATACTGCTTCTGCACCTACAAAACGAAACTACTACCAGTTCTTCTGCCCCTGCCAGAGAAGGAGGTGGATTTTTAAAGCACTACAGAGCTGAGGATGCTGCTGATGAAGGTTTGGGAGACCGGGAACAACAAGGGGAACAAGCCTGCGGGTGGCTCGTGCTGGACTCTGCAGGTCAGGCACATCAGGGAGAGTCTGTGCAATGCATGGCTTGCTTTTTAACCCCCATGTCGACAAGTGACTCCTGTGTTTCATGTGACAAGTTACACCTTGAAGCCAAAAGATGGAGTGAATCAATCTCTGTAAGATTCAGGCAGTGTTTTGCATTAAAAAATGAGAAAATATACTAAATGCAGACACTTTTTCAAAGTGTTCTAGCTCTTGATATGCTAGCATGCAGGTCATATTTTCAAAGTTTCTCTGGCAAACATCAAACTAGAAATACACTTCCTAAATGAAAACGGAGATTCTCACACAGTCACTTGTCTCTGGGAGCTGAGACTTTAATGAAAACATCAGCTAGTGCAAGTTGTGCAATGAAATTGCAAGTCAGCTGTGCTGAATCTCTCAGATTCCTCTGCAAGCCATGCAGGTTTTTAATAAGGTAGCCCCCTTTTATTCTTAAAACTCCCTGCAACGTAAAAAATAATCTATACAAACAGCCCTGTTCTCTTGTGGGATATTTGTATAGGTCTGTAACCTCTTTCAGGGACTTCTTCTTAATTTGTATTCATTCACGAGCAGCAGAGAGAATGCAAAGTGTGGCAGGGAGAAACTCATTTCAAGAGCGCTGCAGCACCCTGCAGCTTAGCAAAGGTAATTTGTGTAGTTACAGCTCTTCTTTTATTGAACGCATCTGCAGCATTCATTGGTTGGGGATGTTTCCTTTATGCCTCCTTGAGAGCTAGGACATCTCCTAGGTGGAAGGTTGAATTTGAAAAATGCGCATAGAGCCTGTGACCCGGTGGGGAACTACAAAGCCAGACCGCCTTGATCTTATCAAAACATAGAAATATTGCAACACACACGCAAAAATGAGAAGCAATAGAAAGGACTCGTGGGTAAATAGCTATTTATTTGTTATGATCTAACCCTAAAGATTTTCTCATTAAGACTTAATGTGTTTTGGTACAGAGGTGAGTTGGGGGGCGGAGTTGGACAGCAAACCTATAAATAAAAGCAAGCAAGAAAAATGGTTTGGAAAAATTGTTCAGAGTCCTTTTCCTTGTCTAAATAGAATTTATAGATTTTGCCCTACTGCCACCACCTAGTGTTCTTTCCTATAAAAATGAAATGAAAATAGGATGCAATAGCTTTTAAAAGCAATGAAAATAATTCAGAAAAACAAACAAAAAAGCTAATCACAACACATGCAAGTACAAAGGCAAAAGAAAAGATCATAATTAAAATCCATTCTCAGTTTCTTATTTCAACATCTTTCCCTCCATGCCTAGAACTACAGGTATTACTTCCACACATACCCAGGGAAAGAAAAAGGCACATTTAAAAATGAAGAAGTGAACCTGTTCAAGGTGCAGCAGAGCTGGCCATTAATCTCCCTTTCCTCCCTGCCACAAGCCTTGCTTACATCCCACCGTATCAAAAAAGTACATTCACCAATTATCCACCTCCTCCTCATCTCACTCACCAAACAGCCACAATAAAAAGTTTCCCTGATAAAAATAGCCAACTCATTACAAAATGCAGATTTCCCTTTGTCTTCCACAATGTTTTAAGTGTTTTATGCTAGCCTGTACTTTCTAGGACATCTTACTTCATTCTCAATTTACTGCAAATGCTCATCCAGATTACTGCGGGGTCTTGTAGCAAATGCAGAAACAAATTAACATTAACAAGACACATATTTTCTGTAGGGGGTCACTATCTGTGAACTTTGTCTGACCATAACTATGGAGAAAAACACATCTCCTGAGGAAAAGATTGCAGTCTTATGCTGAGATTATGGAGGAGGGATGTTCTACTATTAATAAATCCAAGTGTTAGGCTTAGTTAAATATGCAGAGTTTAGGCAGGGATGATACTTCGTAGGGCCATATTTGGGAAGGAATCATTAAGCAAGACAGGCCAGGCATCATTTTTCCTTGAAGACAACTCATTTTCCTTTGCAGAATGCAAGGCTTGGGCACCTTGTAGCTGGGAGCCCCTCCATGAACAGGGTCCTGGCCCCCTTCTCACCACATCAGTTCAACAGGCTGGCAACCTCAGGAGATAAAATGCTCAGTGCTCCCTTTCCCAGGGAATTCCTATGGATCCCTGAAGGGTCTGTATTGCCATTAAAGGATCTCAAGAGCCCCGATCCCAGCCTGGGAAGATGCATTCCCTCATACCTCTTTGTTTACACAGGAATCGAACTTTGCATGTGGCTTTGCTCACCTGTACACCAGCATGAAGCACATGCCACTCTTGGGCTACTTCTACAGTGCTACAGAAATTCAGGGAGGTAAAGACTAAGCATTACAGGATGCTGCAGTGACCACAGGGATACTTAAGCTATGTGACAAGCCACCTCAAGCCCCAGAGCATGCCAGCAGCTGAGGATGCTTAAAATCACCTTGATCCATGTTCCCCTCTGGCCTCTAAATCACCGTTGCACCTGAGCAATGTAGTGCTGGGCTTTGGTCAGCCCTGACTGATGAATTGCCTCTGTCGGCTTTGGCATGGAGCTCATCCCCACAGTGTGGAACTCTGAGAACAGGGTCAAAATCAGAGGCTCCTTCAGGAGCAAAACTGGTGCTGTGGACAAGAGTGAGAGGGCAGCCCCCATGACCGCACAGTTCGATAGCTCCCCGTGGCTGGCGCCTGGGAGGGATGCCTGCCCGGGGCTCCTTGCAGCGCGGGTGCCTAAGGAAATGCCCACGCCGTGGTGTCCGATGTATCTGCGTGCCATCGGCATGAGCAGGGTGGAGCGCAGCAGCGCGTGGGGAGGCGTGCCTGTGGTCCTCAGTGCCTGCCCGCGACCCAGCCTCGCCGCTGGACAAGCAGCTGCAGCCCAGCTCTGAGGCCACGCGAAGCCAGGAGCCTCCATGCCGGCGCTCCCTTCCTTCCTCCTTGCTGCTAGTTCTCATTGTTTTCCTTTCTCCCACTCTTCTGCCTGTCTGACAAAGACTGTTACAGTCAAAATCTCCTTATGGGCACAAGGGAGCACACCTTACATACAGAGCCAAGAACTAGAATTTACTCATAGTCTAATTAATCCATCAGCAGCCAGATCAAGGTGAAGCAGCTAATGAAACAAAGAGCTACTCCTAGTCCAGTTACAACAAAGCTAATATTTACAGTCCGAGTTATCTCATTGTTATTAATTCTCATTAATAATACAATTCATTCTAATAGTTGCCCACTTCTTGGTGTTTACCTCACCTTTCTTATGAGCAGTAACAGCAAGTTTTTAGCATTCCAAGATATTCACTGGCAGAAGTATGCTGCTAGTGGTATGAGTTTCTTCCTCCTCCATCTTGGCCAAGTTGGAGCTTATTTTTACATGTTTTCAAACAGTTTGCTGCTAATTCTATTTTTTTTTAATTTAGTTCAGTTACACAAATTTAGTTTAATTTAAGTTTAATTACATAAAGATTACTTATGATTTGTTAAATCCTTACCATACTATGGTATATTTTCTTTGGGGTAAAATTATGCAATTGCACAAAATTAAACTAATGCAAAATAAAAACATAAATCAGACATTAATCACTTGTTGGGCAACTACAGGTTCAGCTAAAACATGCTAAAATAAGCTCAATGCCAGAGAAGACCTGAAATGGTTAATACAGAATCTGCAGTCTGCTGCTAGTAGTAGCACAAGAGCTGTTTTCACAATGCTACTGCTGTTGCCCATGCATTTTCCTCCAAATAAGCACATGTAGTATTTGCACCTTCCATAAACATTTTGCCACTAAAACTCTGCTTATCTGATCTTTTTGCAGTAACAGTCAAACAGACTACAGTCAAAGTGTTAGACATGATTCCCAAAACATGTGAGGTTTTCTTTCAAGATGAACTTGCTCAGCTCTATTCACATCTCACAGTCAGGCTTTCATTTCAAGCAACAGCGGCTTGTGGTTTTTAAAGCCTCCATCCTATTCTGGGTGCTAACATCAGGGAAATTCTTTAGCTTCTTGGCACTGAAAATCAAGGTTTGGGCTTAGATATCTATCTAGATATCTGTATTATATGTTTCTCTAAGCTCAAACCTATATATATATATGTATGTGCAGTATATGCATACTCCACTCGGTAGTAAGTTTCGCTCTTGGCATAGTTTCTAAATGACAGTATATCACACTTTCAACAAACTTCAAGCATTTATAAACAGAAAAGAATGAAAAGCTAAAATCATATATCTTACACTGCACATGTAATGAAATACCATATTTTTTCACAGACAGCCTGAATCTGGGATAATCCCTATTTCTTTATGAGTGCCCATGCTTGAAAATAAGTCTGCCTATAACCTACAGTTTAGAATAAGCTGCAGTAAATCAGAAGAAAGGGTATTGGTTAGAGATTATGGGGAAGCAGAGGCTGGGAACCTCAGGGTGGGTGCCCCCTCACATTACCTGCTTGTACCTAACGCTTGCATTGTCACTAAGTTGCAGAGGCCTTAAAGTAGAGAGCAAATCTAGTTTCTGGTCTAAAAGAGATAACTTATGTTTTGACGATGGAATTAAAAAGTATTTCAGTATTTCATACAACATAATTACACAGCTAATGTATACATGGAGCTAACAAACTGATGGTGTAATTTTGTTTTTGTTTCGAAGCTATCTTCTTCCGGTACGTGACAAATATATCAGTAAATGTCTTATCATTTATTTAGGAAAAGATCCTTAAAAACCAAGTTATGTAGAGTTGAATAGAAATATATGAAATCTTGCAGAACATTGAAAAAGATATATATGGGGGTGGTGTTTATGAGTTTATTCATGTTTGTTCTTTAAAGATTCCTGAACTATTAGGTGGCTATAGTATCTCCTGGTTTTAATTATTACTAAGATATCATGAAATAAAGTGCTTAAATTCCATTTACTTGATTGTAATATTAAGTTAGGTGTCTAAATGCCTTTAAAGGTTTGGTCTTTGGATTCACTCTGTTGCCATTTTCTGGAAGGGTAGTTTTGCCATTTTCACAAAAGGACTCTGAGAATACTTGCAATAAACACTACTAAGTGACCTGATACCTTGGTAGTTGAGGCTATGCAGGTACTTCAGCCAGGTGAATGAATGCCTGGAGGGCAACCTGGTAATTTTCACCTTTATAAGTTTGCCCCTAATTAGAGGTGAAAAGGGAAAGCAGAAAGGGGGAGGACTTTAGGATCAAAGCAAAGTGACCTTGACAGGAAAGAGGCTTTTTAGCTCTGCAGAAGTATGCAGCCTACATTGATATGCACTTAATCTTAATGCACTAGAAATGCATGCAATATTTAAGATTTGGGGCTGGAATATATTAAGAGTGCACATAAGTGCATTTTTAGGAATGTCTGGGACTTAGATGCATATTTTGTTTGATTAGATGCATATTTTGTTGCAAAGGCATGAGTTTAATTCTAGAAGCAGTCAGTAAATATTTTGCCATTTCACTTGATATTTAAGCCCCAGCGTATTCATCTGTAGTCATAAAAAATCAGGCTAACAGAAATTTTAGCAATAAGATTATTGAAAGAATTCATTGGCAACCTAAGAAATTTTTTTTAAAAATCAGAGTGACACTCTGGCTCTAATGAGACAAAATTTTAATCAGTTTCAACAAGGTCTAAGTTGGTTCTTCCTTTTTAGTGTTCTGTATAAGACGAGCACCAGAGAATTTAATATTTTCCTGATCCAAAGCTGAAGACATATAGAGTAGTTTTTGTAGTAACTTAAGAGACTTGCCCATATCTAAGGTAAAGAGTATGTCTAAGAGCCTATCTTGCCCATATCCAAGGTAAAATGTCAGAGATTGCACTGGATTGTATTGACCTGAGTTGGTCAAGTTTCAGTGTTAACTGGAATGGACTTTCTGAGTGCTAGCTGCACCTGCTAGTCTAACCACAGTTATCTGAAGGTTTAAATTTCAGTATGGATTAATTTTTGATTTGACTGAGATTTATGTTAAAGGATAGATACATAAACTGTCATGTCATAGTGAACTTCCCTCTAGCCGAAAAAGAATTTCTGAAATAAGAAGGAAGTCTCTCTTTTCCAGAATAGTATGCCCTTGTTCCTTTTTTTTTTTAAAGAGAAGCAACTGTTCACAGGCATGAAAGCACAAATTATGCAACCATAGTTTCTTTCAATTGTTCTCCCCCCAAACTGCTTTACCCTTTCTTTTTTTCTTTTCCTCTTTTCTTTTTTTCTCAGTCTTAGCTATCAGTTCTGGCTATTCCATGGAATTAACTCAGAATCAAAAATGTAACTCCAGTGAGTAAAGAATGATGATTTTCCATTTTTCAGTGATTTTGCACAGACTAATGTTACACTGAATCTTGAACACGGAATAATGATTTGCATCATGCATTTTGAAGATTTAGGACTAGCATCTTCAGTTGTCTGAAACATAAGAGCAGAGCTGTCCTAGAAGTTTCTAATCCCAAATTTGCTCCATATGATAATACATAGTTAGTTAGCATTAATGAAGTACTTAAGAGTTGCAGTGTGATTCCTCCCTTCCTTTTCTGGAAAGCAGTAGCAAAGAGTCTGGTGGGAAGAGAATTAAGAAAGAAAATATGAACTCTTTTTATATTCCAAAAAGATTGCACACACAGTTGCAAAGAACTTAACAATACTATGAACATCTATTGTTCTAAGCTGGTGCAGAATCTCTTCTAGTTTTTTCACTGCTTAGAAACCACGAGTTTTTGAGGATCTTATTGCATAACACTCCAAGGAACTTCATCTTTCATTTCAACAGACAGAAGAGCTGGCTTCAGTAACACATGCAGAGAAGCTAGTTGTGTGTACAGTCTTTGATGTTAGCAGTGTATGTACACACAGAGCTGCAGCTAAAAGAAAGCAAGAAATCACACGATTCATATTTACTCAATGTTCCTAATTAAAGAACTCATTAAAGCTTTCTAAAGAACTAGTGGCACAAGTGTCATTATTAAATACTTTAAAAGCTATTCAGTAACAGTAAATGTTCTTTTTATACATTTTCACATCATAAGAAACACAAAGTTACTAACAAAAACATATTAAAAGGACCCTTTCTAAGAAGAAAACCACCTCTCATATTAGTAATTTGAAAAGCAAGTATGCATGTGTCCTATTCAAGAAACTCAAGAGTTTCAGATACATCACTCACTGTTTACAAAACCTGTTAATGAGTCCTGATTGCTGGAATTACACACTGAAATAGAGAAGTTTATTGCCTCACCTGAAACCATAGGCATATTTCCCATACAGAGCAGTGCTAAGGTGAAGGTGTTTCAGGTTGTATGATGGCTATAGCTATATGATGAATGAAGATCATCCTGGAAAGACAAGAATGTCCTAGTGGTCAGCCCAATACGACATGCCTGCCCTAATGGCATGGTACTTATGACCCTGGATGAACAGCAAGCATGCCTGGTGCCCATTTTGAGAGCCCTTACCCAGACCTTGAAGCCCTGAAGTCTCAGAAAATGTTCAGATCTTCTAAGTGCTGCAGCTTCTTAAGCCCAAAGGACTTGCTGTGGGTATTTGCAGTGTCTGTCATCTGGACCATTCCTGCCTAAGAGGACACATAGGATCTTGTAGACCCTCAAAGAGATGCTATGCAGTACCAAAAGGTCTGTTACGGGAGGCCAGAAGATTGACATTAGCTGTGCTGTTTTTTTGCTATGGTTTCTTAAGCTGTGCAATTAATAGCAGTAACATTAAGAGGCTTTTAAAAAAGCCATAACCTTCTAGTACAGACATTTACTATCAGGATCAAAGAAACAGGAGACTCTTTCATCAAAAAGAGAGACATGACCTACTAATCTACAATTCTCCTAATAGCCCATTTGTAATGAAATGTGTTTTAATGGACATTCCTCTCTTTTCCACTTGATTGCTCCTGTTGGAGTGCATTTGCACAAATGGAGTTCACTTGCCCACAATAAGCCCAGCATTACAGACAATTCTGATTTGGTAGCAGTCTGCATCGATTTCATGGTGGTAAATGACCATGAAAGTCCATGAGAAATGAGAAAGTCCTTGATGATGAAGCACAAAGCCAAAGTTTAGCTATTTCTAGCCTCCCCAAGTTCAATACATTATGTCCCATCTACCTCTTGTTTTCACCTAACTTCATGGGTATTACCATATGTTTCTGTCACGAAGGAAAGAAAAATACAGTGAGCGCAGAGCCTCTAGCAGAGAGAGAGAAGCAAACAGCAGCTGCTAAATGGAAAACTACTTAAGAGAGGCAAGTGCTTTGCTCTACCAAAGATGAAATGAGGCATGCTGGGAATGGGGGCAGAAAGGGGTCCTTATAAGGCAGAAATGCAAAAGACTGACAGAAAAAAACAGGGTCACTAAAAAAAGGGAAAGTAGTAGTCACATGTAAGATGTGGCTCTCTCAGAAATGTGAACTTGCAGTGGTAAATAAAAACAGGAAAGAAAAAACTACATCTTGTTTACATGTAAGGAAAGTGTATAAACTCTAATATGGCTAATTAGAAATAGACAAACTCTGTTTACCTCTTTGTCCTTAATTATACTACTACTTTAACAATTTTGTTATCTCTATCTGTGGGTTTCCTGTATATGAAATAAATCAGGACTTTAGCAATTAATATCATATCTAACAATGATATACAATGCCCAAAGCACAACCGAAATGTTCCTGTCAAAGAAGGTTCTTCTGTTTGGGTCTGCTTGTTAGTGAACAGCCTAATTATTACTGTCAAAACCAGTCAGTCTTAGGAAGACAAGCTGGTGCCTGTTGAAAAAGAAATTCTACCTCCTGCTTTGCTTTCCTGGCTATGCATGTGGCAGTACAGCCTCTGCTTTAATTATCACACTGCAATACTTCGGGGAGAACTGCAATGCCACTAAAACAACTGCAAACCCAGATTTTTCTCTTGCGTTTTGAGGGTATTCTGACCACCTTGGATTTGCGTCATTTGTGATCAGCACAGAAAGGGCCTGTTGTTTATAGCCCTGTCTCTTTGATGGGAGATTGTGGATGACTTCATGGATGACATGGAGGCAGGTGCCTAAAAAACTCCTGGTTGACTGTTCATGGGAAAAAACTGAACTGTGAAGTCTTGCCAGCATTAAGGAGAAGCTAATTTTCATGGGCAAACTGTGTTTTTGTTTTTTGAAGTGTCTAAGGATTTGGAATAGTTCTCTTAATAGAGATTTCGGGGTGGTGGCATCCCAATCTTTCTCGGAATTACATCTTTCTAGAAAGACAGCTCTGTTAAAAAAAGAAAATAAAGCCTCAAAAGTCACTGCTTACTTCTAAAAGCCTGTCTTTAAGAGTATTCGGTATCACAACCTACAGAGAAACAGAGGAAGAGGTTTTCAAACTACCTGAAGAAGAGACAAAATGCCATGGGCACTTGTTGTCATCCTGTGAAGGAGCCTTAGGAAGGCTAGTCTCCCTCTCATATATCAGATCTCGATGCTTGAGGCAGACTTATGTTTTCTTTGATGATACTCCTGCTTTAAAGAACCCTAATTCCCTATCTTTCTTTCTTTTTGGAAATATAAGAACTCAGCCTTTTAAAAACATAGGCAAGTATGGTAGTCGCTTGTCGCATATCCAGAAACAACAGTAACTTTCACAAGAGGATGGCAAAACTGCAAGCTTCCACCAAGTACTGCAATGAGGTTTTTCTACTGCATTTTCATAGCTTTGGGGCTGTTTTTGGTGCTGCTACAAACCGTCTGCAAATTGAATTGGTTTCCATTTGGTTCACGTCTGCTATTCTCTGCATATAAGGTATTGATTAGTAATAAACAACCCATGTACCAGATATGCCCAGTTGTAGGAGTGTTACCGATTTGTTTTACTGGTGAATGTAGTTGATTTCTTAAGTGTCTTCTCCTCAGGGAAGAAGATAATGTAATTTACAGTATTCTTCTGCATTACCTGCTAGTCCTTTTTTTTTTTTTTTTTAGATTATAACACAGTATTAACAGAATGACAATGCAAAAAGGGGGACAGAGTGAAATACCATACAGGCCTGTCCCCCATCTCATCAGAATAAATTAAAGAAAGCTAAAAGTCCAACTCCTGCACGTGTCCTTCCTTCTCTGCACCTCTCCATGTAGCTGTTCACGGAGAACAGGAATAGCCTGTGTCACCAATGTAAGGATGCTGGAGTCCCTGCCCTTGCCTGCATGCTCAGGGAGCACCAGATCCCTTTCCAGATGTTTCTGCTGCCGTGTGGCCCATCCGGACCCTGTCCAGTGCACAGCAATGCGCAGCGCCCTGCTCAGTGCTGCAAAGGTTAACCTTGGTGATTTATGCATAGTGATTGATCTCAGTATCCCAAAGGATGCATAATAACTGTGTGATTAATAGGCTGGATGCAGGAAATTTAAGCCGCGACACAGACATTTTTGTAGGACCATAAATAAGTCACTTAATGCCACCATACGATGGATACAAGATTCCCTTCTCTCTGCCCTTTCTCTGCCTTGTGTTTTTAGATCATTAGTCACCATGAATAGAAGATACAGTCCCAGTTTTGCTAAATACAGACACTTAGAGGGCCAGCTCAAACAAAAAAGTGATAGGAAGGCTCTTTTCAAGTGACAAGTGGAAGAAATCAAAACGTGTAGGAGCAGAGAAACCAAATCATCAGTCCACTCACTAGCTGCTGAATAATCCTACAGAGTCAGACAGTCATCCTTTGCCACCACCATCCAGTCACTAAATAAAAAGATCTACTTCTCACTTTGCCTCTTTTGTCAGTATGTGCTTCTGTGAAGACTGGTGTTTGTGTGTGTTCAGGTCCACAAGGGTTAAGGCAGTGGTATTGTTCATAAGGGCCATCCTAATAGATCCCAATGCAGGATGAGGCAGTAGTTATCTTAACGTTTCTGCTGCATTCTTTTTTTTTTTTTTTTTTTTTTTTTTTTTATAGTTCCGGGCCTTTTTTTTTCCTGCTGAGAGAACTGAATAAAAAAATGACTTTGAAAGATACTATAATCAACCACTGCGGGCTGCAATTGCATTGTGTGCTTGATGTCTTCAGAAAGTGCCTCTAGTTTAAAACCACAAATCTTTAAGTTTGAATTCTCTCTTGGTCCTGTTCTGATCTGCAGTCTCAGAGGTGCATTAACAAAAATGATCACTAGAGCATATGGGTTTAAATAACAAAGATATCAAAAAAGAAAAAAAAAAGCGAACATCAGAAGATGAAAATTTCACCAGCTATCTTTACTCTAAAGAAATTGGCATTTTTTGTATTTATGACTGATATTTACAAAGGAATGTCTCATGGAGAGTGAGGAAAAAGGGCAATTTGATTTCAGAGCTGTAAAAGCTGATTCATATTTGAGAAAATTATTAGATGGAGACTTTCAGATCTGACTGGTCACAAGAGAGACATAATTGTAAAGTAAGCTCAAACTCTACAACTGCCTTTTAAGCCCAAGTCAATTACAGACAAGTATGCAGCTTCTGAGTAAATGAAACTTAGTTATTACTGAAAAGATCCAGCAAGAAATTCTATATTATGTATCAAAATGTATCAATATGATAGATATGGCTATATTAATATGACACTGAAAGTAAATGGAATTGATAAATTTGGAAGCCTCCATTTCTGAGGTTAGCTGGAATACTTTCTTTTCTCTGTCTAACTACTGCTACTTCAAACTTTTCCCCATAGGAAGAAAGTAATTTTCTGCAGATTTTCCTTACAGTCTTATACCTTCCTTGTGCTCTGGCTTCCCCGATTAACCCGATGCTGTGGCCAGGGGAAGGCACTTTGAGCAGGACCGTGACAGTCCTGACAGCAGCCCTCGTGTGCATGTTCCTAGTGTGGCTCTGGCACTTGTGTGTGGGGCTTGGGGACGGCGCGGTGCTGAAGAGCCTGCGGCCAGGCCGACTGCCTGCTCTGCGCAGCCGCTGCGGGTTGTGCGGGGTCAGTTTGTCTGGCAAGCTCACTGGTGCTGGCTGGGAGCCTGAGCAGAGCATCCAGGAGATATGATAGCAAAATATTTTTATTGCATTCCCCCATCTTTCATCTTCTATAAAAAATAAGTTAAAGCCTCCCTGACAGAACCTTCCTCTCTTCCACGGGCTCTGGTAGACACTTTATATGATGCAGTTGTTGATGAAGCCAGGAAATAGTCTGCATCTTTGCAACGACCATAAATCAGGCATGATTTTGGAGCAGTCGAGGCATATATACGGGTACATCCATAGCGTAGTACCACCTGAATGAAAGAGCAGGGTCAGTTCTCTGCCTTTCTTTTCTTTTCTTTTTTTTTTTTTTTTTTTTTAACAAGAGCTTAAGCAGGCTCCATGGGAGGGAATAAGAATGCTGTTTATTGTTTCACATGAATCAGAAAAAAAAATCTATACATATCAGATGAATGTTAAACTACACTCACCCAGGGTATATCAGTAACATTTCCCATGCTCTGTTTCATAAATTGCCATGCCCTAGCATCTATTAATTTTCACCTTCTCATTCATTCTTAGTGTAACAATAACTGGATTACTGATTCTTGCAATACAATTAATATTAATTTCAATGCACTAATGGACCTTAATCCTAAAGTGTGAAGCTTTGTACCCAGCCCTCAAACAATGAAATGGTGACAAGGGGATAAACGGTCTATTATACTGGCGTTTCTGTTTGTATGAAGATCATGTCAGAAATTTTAGAGACACTGATTATTGTTGATACATTTAGAGGATGTTCAAAATTGAATCATCTGCAGCCGGTAATGTCGGGGACGTAAATATATAGAGAAAAAATAAGTGAATGCATGGGATTCGAAAAGAAATGATGCCCAAGTCCAAAATGTAGAACCATTTTTAAAGCATATTTTTTCTCAGAGTCTGTTGAGGGGGGAGGTGAACAGAAGGGAATGGGGAAAACATATTTTCCATCTTCTCCCTGATGGCTCTGATAGGAACTGTCTTTACTAGTTCAGTGTTATTTAACCACCATCCGGAGCCCAGAGCCCAGAGCCATAAGTACCCAATACCATACGAAACCTCTTTGTAACTCTCTGTTTCAAGAAGCTGCACCTGATACCTGCCTGTATGAGCAGAGAAAGCCATGCCCAAGCAGTGAGTAATAGGAAGGACTTCAACAGAGGTATTTCTTCTTTAACTGGGGGTTGAAATAATTAAGTATTTCTCACTATACAGGTAAATTTGCATTGAATTCTCTCACTGGTGGCATTAAGGTACTAACTGCATTAACATTCAGCATACAACATACTGAAGGAGAAGGTGAATTGAAAGGTTGACTGTGAATACCATCACCTAGGGGAAATAATTTTGAAGTAAGTTGATATTTATAGTGATTAAGCAATTGTCTTGAGGTTTTGATCCTTTGGAGAGGCATAAACTTTAAATCTATGGCTTGTCACACTGAAGACAGTTTTTTGGCTGCAAGTGACATGGCATTTATGTTAATAACGATCATACGGAAAGTTAGACTGGGATTTTCTTTAAACTTGGGCATGCAGTTTCCTTCTGCTCTCACAAAAAGAGCCTAGATCTGCTGCACAGTTGAGCAGACTCAACTAAAGCCAATTGTTTGAGATTGTCGTATGGTAAAATTGTTTTCACTCTTGATATTTTAGTTCACTAGCAGTTAGATCCCCCACCAGCTGACCGGATGATAACTGAGAAAAGTGGGATGTTGAAAGAGACCCTTTTGCCACATTGCCTGTCTTTGTATGATTTCAGGAAAGCAAAGGCATTTTAGCCCCGTTGCTGCCCACCAAGCAGAAGGTGCCAGGAGCTATACTTTACACAGCTCCATTTAAAGTAAAAAATAGTTTTCAGCACCTATAGGGCAAAACCATCCTGGACTTGAGCTCCACTTACCTCTGCAGCCCACTTAGGCCCAGCTCTGTGACCTGTGTCTGCTCTTTTGGTGCTCACGCAGGAGTTACCAGGGCTTAGCTGGCCTGCTGCTGCGCGAGGAGCACCTGGGCAAGAAGGACATTGCAGGATCATGCCCTTCGTTCAGCATTTTGGACACATCTCAGCAAAGGAGAAATAAAAGGCTGTATTTCACAGCTATGATATCACTCTCACGAGCTATATTTCAGCATAAGCCACTATAAAACCTCTCCCATGACATCAGAGCGGTGAAATATAGCTGCCTTCAAGTGCAGAAATTTCCCCCCTAGGAATAATCACTTTCTGGCAAATGGCATTTACGGGGATGATGCTTTAAAAAAGGCTGGCGCGCAGCCTCTCCGGGTGATGGTGCTCGAGGCAGTACTGCGGTGTCACATCCAGAGGTGTGTGTGCGTGTGTGTATAGGTACTGACCTGTACACACGCGCCTCCCCGTCTCACAGCACACAGCCTTACGTAGACCACTGCCCAAGGACTACAGGACAGAGCTGTTTCTCTGCCTGCAGAAGGCTCCTGGGTGCTAATGGGAGCTAACTGCAAACCTTCCCTTTGCTCAAGGGAAGGCTGCACTGCTTCCGAAGGAGCTAAGCCTATTCCGCTCTTCCTCTTAATGATAAAAAATGGATCCCTACCCTCCCCTCCCCAGAAGTTAACTTTTTCCCGAATTTTACCTGGAGAATGAGTAAAATGATACTGCTTGAACAGCCTTGTTCCACGACCTACTATCCATCTAACAGCTAAGTGGTATTGCTTTAGAGGAAATGAATTAGTAAGAGGAACTGTAAGAAACTTGAGGTTATTTTATACAATTTACCACTAAGAACACTGCTGACCAAAAAGCAGCTAACCCGAGGCATTGTAAGTGCTTTAATTCCAACAGTGTAGCTCAAAGGCTAAATGCTGCCTGATTTACACCTTTAAAAAAGCAGACACACATAATACAGTGTAGGATTGGGCCTTTGATGTAGAATATGATCCAAATAGTATTGGGCAAAATGTTTATAAAAGAAAACACAAAGAAAAATTCTCTTTGTATTTTGGTTGGAAATCAACAGTTTCTATTTACAAACACTGATAGCTGCTGCATTGAATTTTGAGCTGTTTCAGAATGATTTTGGGTTTTTGATGAGGATACTAAAAGCAAACCAAACCAAAACAAAACAAACAAAAAAACTTTTTTCCCAAGAGCATATGTGCAAAACAAAATGAAAATCAAGCATATGATCAGGTGAAGATCTGGATCTGAAGTATGGATCTGTTTGGAGCAAAATGCCAAAAAAAAAAAAAAGAATCTTCAAAAAATATTCTTATATGTTAATGAATGTTTCTGTAAACTAAGCTTATTTCTTCAGACTTATAGAGTGTTCCAAAGTTGTTCATTTGTTCATTAAGTATTCTGTATGATTGGTCACCTAAGATGCATACTGTCCTTTTTCCTTCCTGAATAGAAGATTTCACCGAAGAACAGTTAACAACACACTATGGCACTGCCTGTATAGCTTCATAGAATCATAGAATCATAGAATGCTTAAGGTTGGAAGGGACCTTCGTTCATGATGGAATTTTTTAAGTCTTCAGAAATGAGCATTATTTTCATAATTATTTTGTGCATGTGCAGATATTTATTATGATCACTGTTAGGAAGCAATAGTTAAGAAGTATTCACAGATAAAGATGAACCAGCTGAAAGGCTTTTTTTTAAAAGTCATTAATTAAAATATTGACATATACAGCTGTGTACTTTAAGATCCAATACTCACTTCAGTAATACTCTGGCAACAGGTAACTTAGAAAATCAAATTGTCCTCTTAATATCCTATGCAATATGAAACAACTCTGAGATGTGGAAGATACAGACAAATAAGCATATTTATTTCACTAACCCATTTGCCTGTCCTTTCTCAAAAGAAATCAAAGGCAAAATTCATAAATTTGAGGTAAAAATCATGCATCCATTTTAAGTAAGTCCAGATTTTTCAGCCCACAACAATAGCAACCTAGTACCTCCTAGGAAGGCAATGTGCCCTCCTGCTAGCCCTTCTTAGTGCAGTAATGTAGCTGCAGCTACGTCCTCTATCAACATCTAATCAGTTATATCCCTAAGTCCACATGGCAAAAGAGAAATATCTAGTGTGCGTTAATCCAGCAAAGGAAGAAAATGGAGGTAAACAAAAAATAAACATCAAAATACTTCTTCCTACTCAGTAGAGATGCACTTAAGTTATTTGAAGGACCACTGGCAATATTTTTGAACCAGAAAGCCTAGCTTTTCAACAATCATTATTGCTTTTCTACTTTTTGGACTTACTTGCTGTTGTGATTAAGTATCTTTGAAAATGCTTAAAACGTTGTCATTTTTATTTTCAGATATCATTTGAGACTGCAGAGACTATTTAAAGAAAGAAGAAGGCATGAGACTGGATTCGGTGCAGTAAAGTAGGTTAGTTTGAGGACAAGAAAATAAGTCATTATTTGCACCTCCCTGTGCTGCCGTGATGAGAACTTACCATTGCTTCTGGTTGCTGTTTTGGGCTGGTCAGCCCCACCAAAGTTTCTTAACTTTGCTGTCCAAAAGGACTAGTGGCTTTCCAGAAAAGGAAAAGGTTTTGATATTGTCTGGAAACAGCAAGAAAGACTTCAGTCGTTCCAAAAGGAGCTGGATGTGGAATCAGTTCTTTTTATTGGAGGAATATACAGGGACTGACTACCAATATGTTGGCAAGGTAAGACTTTTTTAGACACATATACATTTTGATTTCAAAACACTAAAAAGACAGCAATAACAAGTATGTATGAATGATGTGTACTACAAATGCTAGTGCTCGTTCTTGCCTATCCGGGGTCAGATGGAGAAAAATAAGCATGTTTCAGCATCGAAATGTTATCAGCAGCTGGGAAGGCAAAGTCCCCAGTTCAACCAGGGCAAAACATACAGAATTATTTTAAAGATTTTTTTTATATACATATACATATACATATATATATATATATAGTCTGGAAATAATGCAATTCCATTTTAGGAGGATATTCTAGACCAGATTCTTATTTTTTAAATTGAATATGCCTTTTCCTTTATGCTCATTAATTTTGGTAGAATCCTACCATAGAGACCATAAGAGGGTCCAAGATATTTAGAATTCACATTGCCAGTATTTTGGTGAGGTTGCTCTGTCTGTACTTTTGTGAGGTTTCTCTGATCCATTGCATTTATCACTCTCCATTGTAGATACCTCTCGTAAAGTTCTGTGGTGCCACTGAAGACCCTGTAATATGAACATAATACCACAAGTCAAGCTATTAAGAAGAGTTGAAGCACATTGTGCTTATACCCTGTGAAACAATAAGTGGCTGAAAATTTCTATGCTCAAATTGTGATAACAGTTAGAAAAAGGTCTGCCTCCCTGCGAAGCAGAGTCCCATGTAACCAGCAACCTTTATGTGAAGTGCAGAGCTAATGCAACTGTGGTGAAGTCCAGAGAGAGTTTATACTGTCCGAGATGCCATAGTCTATAGCATTGCACAATGCAGAAAATGTGCTATTAATGACACTCGGAGTAGAAAGCTTAGTTTTCCGAACTAAAACGGGATTGTGTCTGATCTAGTTTGATCTTTTCAGCCTCTTAGCAAAGCCAAAGATCGCTGAGGTTTGATACCTTATCTCCCTCAGCAAGATTCTGAGCATCCCCAGGAGAGATGATGGCTGTTTTGCTTGCCTGCCCATCAGCTGTTAGTCAAAGCGGGATGTGACACTCCTTTCCAACTAAACAGCTGAAGGGCTTGATTCAAATGAAGAGCCACTCAGCTGGTACAATACTCAAAGAGCTCCAAGAAGGATAATCAGCATTCATAAGGAGTACCATTGAGCCCAGTGAATCTACAGGAAAAGGCCAAAGGCAGAGAGGCCTCAGAGAGAAGTAGGCACAGAAGTGGGCAGGAAAATGAGTCAGGAGGGAGTAAGAGGGAAGAACTAGGAAGAAGAGGTGGACTGAGAGAAAACTTCACAGAGGAGAATCAGGATAGAGGAGTGGAAAGAGAAATCAAATGGAGATAGAGGTGAGGTAAAAGTGAGGTGAAAGTGAGGTGAAAGTGAGTAAGTGAGGTAAAAGGTTACCTAAAGAGAGAACAATAAAACCAGAAGATGAGACGGTGAAGGAAAAAAAAAAAAAGCTTTAAAAAAATAGGTAAGAGGGAAAAAGAATAGAAACTGAAAGACAACCCTCGGTGACCCACTCTCCTGTCTCATGCTCTTCTTAGAGGGCAGGAAGAACAGAGAGCTCTCTCCCCAAAGATAAAGCATAGGGTGCAGAGTCAAGCTCCACAGCTTCCTTGTTCAAACTGCAGCCCCACTCCTCTCCACTGCAGAATTTGAGTACTGATTTCAGATAAAATAATGGGAAAGCAAATATCCTAGTACAAGAAGGCTAGGAAACTTCTATAAAGGGTCCTGTGTAAAGCTACAAAAATGATTGATTAAGTGGAGTGGCTGGAGTATCTGTCTTATGAGGAAACACGAAGTGAGCTGGGACTGCTTAGCCTGGATGAGAGGAGATCTTATCAACATGTACAAATACCTGAGGGGAGGATGTAAAGAGGATGGGGCCAAACTCTTCTCAGTGGTGGCCAGCAGCAGGCAAGGGGTAATGGGTACAGATTAAAACACAGGAAGTTCCATCTCCATGTGAGAAAGAACTTATTTCTGTGAGGGTAACAGAGCACTGGAACAGGCTGCCGAGGGAGGTTGTGGAATCTCCTTCTCTGGAGATTTTCCAAACCTTCCTGGATGCCACCCTGTGCCACGTGCTCTGGGTGTCCCTGATGGAGCAGGGTGGTTGGCCTAGATGATCTCTAGAGGTCCCTTCCAACCTCAACCATTCTGTGATTCTGTTATTACCTCAGGATGAGTTTGCTGAGAGATAGTTAAAAATGGTCTAGCTGGACCAGAAAGTCAAGACAGTTTCAACAAGAGTCACAGAGAGAGAAAAAGATGCAGTGGTCCATAGAACTATTTTAAAGAATTAGTCTTCCATCTATTGGTTCTCTAATACAGTTACTATTATGAAGCATAGAAATGACACATAATGTATAAATGTCATTGATTCTGTGTCCCTGAGCTATTCACAAGTGGCCTTTCACATGTCTTTCAAATGCCAGAACTGCTCACACCCTTGTAATTGAACAATTAGCCAAGAGGCATGAAAGAGAAGCCATTTATTATTACAGAAAGTTGAGTATTGGTATGAGGATAAATGATAGAAATAGCTGGATGCCTCTAAATCGAGGTAACTAGGCAATTTAACTGAACAATTAAACTTGATTGGTGTAGGCAAAAGAGGATAATGAATATGTTTATTAAACATATTTTATCTCAGAGGATGTTAACCTTAAATATGACCTGACAATGATAAGCATATTTGGTTATAATATTTTATATATTTAATATTTTATTATAATATTTAATATATATTTAATATTTTATATACAAATTTATAATGTTTTTATATCATTTTTATTTTTATTGTAAAGATCTGCAAACAAACAAAAAAATCATTAACACCCTTGACAACATATATATTTAAAAGGGAGTTTTACTTACATATTTTACTTATGATTACTTATGCAGTCAGATCTGGTTCTTGTTTTTTGCATTCAATAGTTCCAACTGGTGGGGTTTAACATCAGAGTTAGAAAAATTATCCACATAAGCTACCAGGAAATTAATAAAAAATCTACTTTTCTTTTTCTGTTGTTAACATCTATTTAATTCAATCAACTGCATCAAAAATGAGATAAGAGAAGCCTTTTGTAAAATATTCCAACAGCATTATTTCTATATCCACCCAAATTCCAGCTGGAACATCTTGTAGCTGCTTATTAACAAGCTTGTGACACTATATTTGGAGGAGAGAGGGAGGAGAGAAATACATTTAGGTATGAGGTATTAAAAATATGGGACAATCTCTCTTTGAAGGTATCAAACAGACCAGCAGATTTCAGGGCACTACTAAAGACAGTGCTGAAGCAGTATCAAAGTCCTGAGCCCTGTTGTGCTAAGGACTATCTGTCCAATGTACTTCAGAAAGCATCTCCAATAAATGTCCTTCAGGAACTTACTGTCTCAGCACGCATGAAAAAAAGTAGTGCTTATTTTGTACCCATGGCCACGTAAATATTAAACTAATAAACTATTAAAAAGTAGTCCGGTATGTGTTGCATACAACATACAGACCAAATATACTGCTATATCACAAATGCAGCTGACAAGAAAAAGCAGCTTCCAATACTATCAATACAAGTTGATTGCATGCAGTGGTTCTGACCCCAGATTTACTATTTTATAATCCAGTCCTTGTATTACTAAATTTCATTCCTGTATTTTCAAAAATGAAGCCTTAGAAGAAAAATAGAATGTCACACCTCCAGTGTTGGACAGTCTCAAACATAACAATATAAGGAACTTGCAGAAAAGTTCTAGACTGGAATTATTCATTGTGCCACTGAATATCTTATGAACTGCAGCTATTCATTATAGTGTGATTGATGGGCACGGTGACATTTTAACCTGAAGATATCTTTTCTTCTGGTTCAGACATTATGGCAGTTGGCCAGGATTCAATCCCAAAATAAAATAAAAGTTTTACATGGGAATCAAAGTAGAGAGGTACCCAGCACCACTCTGCAGCAAAATTTGTAGCACTTGAGTTAGGTTTGCAAAAAGACCTGCATGCTCCTGTTCCTGTTTAGTAGGGCTTTAAAGGGCTGGAGTGGATGCATTTCTAAATCCCTAATAAACAGTGAAGTGGTAGTCCAGCTGTGTGTGGAAATACACATTATATTCCCTAGAGATGTTCAGATTTACCTGGAAAACAGAGTGCAAAAATCTACCCTGGTACAATAGTATAAAACTACAGTGACGTCATCTCACCACTTATATGCAGTTGATATCCTTACCCAGCCATCCCACTGGCTACATAAAATCCATGTACTGGCATCCATCATCAAGTGGTCTTGTTAGAGCACAAGCTTACAAGTCATTGTTAAATATGACGCATCTTCCTTTAAGACTAAAGAAAGGTCTGAACAAATCTTAGATCTTATTCATTAACCCAGAAATATCTTCTGGCAGCCTGCAGTGGAAAGGAGCAACTTGCTTTACTGATAACAACTTGCCTTCCTGATAACACTGGGGACAGCAGTAGAACAGTTCTGTCACACTCCCTCTGTCTGGCACTAAAGGAAACTTCCAGACATACTTTTCATTTTTGCTATGTCTTATTGATGTTCATATAATTCAAGCAGTGTGCTTGCCTGTAAGATATCTGATGTTACTACCTGTACGTCCCATCATAAACAATCATTTGCTGCTGACAACTCCATCTTTCAAGAAAGATAAAGTCAAAGTCCTTCTGCTATGTGCCCTGGCAAAGCAGAAAGGATACATCATTACTCAGGGCAAAACCAGAATCCTTTTGTTTAGTTTCTTTCGTGTCAAAAGAACCACTGGCAAAGATAAATTTTCTGTGATGCTTTAGGTGAAGAGGAGATGAACTGAGTGGTATTTCAAAATATTTTCAGGTACTGCTTTTCTTTCTTTTCACTGATTTTACTTCTGGCTACAGCTGTTTTGAAGGCACGGAGAATGGTTTCCTGCAGGGTATTTCACCATAATCAAATCAAACATAAGCCAGAATCCCTCCAAACCATTACAGATGGCGAGACTAAGAAGTTGCTTATAGGGAGAAAATATATTTGACTGTGAGCACACACAAAGGGCTGTTTAAACAAAAAAGTTTTTAACATATAATACAGTCCATGTATTTTTAGCATTTCAGGCAATAATGGGTCATATACTCCATCAGTTAGAACATATAATATCTTAGTTGGACAACATGATAATGAACAAGAGAAATCTTCATTAACTATTATTCCTCGGAAAAGCAGGGTGTGAAAAATTAAACTAAAATGACTATTTGCATCTTCACTTTTAACACACTTCATGCAATCCTATTGGCAAACACTTTCTCTTCCTTCCTCCTTGTGCTATGATATACTCATGTTTTCTTTGATTTCCTTTTCCTATGTGCAGCTACTATTTGTTATCCTTGTAAGTCTTAACATGAAAAATTCTATTTGTGACTTCTGTTTATTTAGGCACTCTGTTAAAAAGGGTTTTCAATTTCTCTCTGTGTTCAGAGTATCACTTCCCATGGGCTAGATCCTGAACTCTGCTTCCAAGAGAGCTGGCAGCCCAAGAGACAACCTTTGTTGTTTCCATATGGACTCTCAGTCCTGGACAATTCCTGGCTTGGAGGGGCTCACAGCAAAACTCAAGAGAGCCCTCAGTGCCTGGAGGACACTGGTGGCTGCCTGCGCTGCTCCTCTGTAGAGACTGTTCTCTCCCATCATGGTATAAGACTTCTGTGGACCATTAGTGACACTTCTGCCCTTGTTCTTAGCAGGAAAGTCAGTTCTTTACATGTGCCAGTAATAGTTACAATGGTAAATTTAACACCATGGTGAAGTAAGCAAAAAAATCCAAGTTCCTAGCCTCTACCCTCCTGTTAAGATGATCAGGGCACACGCCTTTCACTTCAACAAGCTGAATACTTGTCATGTTTTTAAAAAAGGTAAAAACAAATGCCCTGGTGCATCTGCACTTCCTTTATTCCTTATCCATCATCCATATTTTATGTTCTACCACTTGACTTTCCCAACTGCCCTTCATTCCCATGCTGAATTGCATACACATACACACACTTGTCTCTTTGAAAGATTTACTGGCGTTGGTAGAAGTTCTCTCCACTGTCGGTCTCTGTGGAATAGAGATAACTTTGAAATGAGGGACAGTTAAAGAGGTTAGAGGCCCAGGAAGAGAATCTAGAAACAGCCTGCAAATTTCTAGATGTCATATGGGGCTAAAAAAAGAGATAATGAGAAATGGGCAGGATGGGCAAAAATGTTATTCAGAAAATGAAACGGCAGGGCACATAGCATATTTAGTATTTATGATCTTTATAATTGTGAATCTACTTAGCATCAACCTTGTTCCCAAACATATAACACAATATTTGAGCCTTACAACCATGAGTCTTAAATAAACCCCATTTCTTACCCTACGGCAGATTACAGTGTAATCTTGTACAACCTCCTCCTCCTCTTTCCAGTATCCTAGGGAAGACAAAGCAAGAAAATACCAGGACCCGCAAGCTAAGATTTCTCTCTGTTAATTCTTTTCTCATTTTTCATCTTTTGTGCCCTGAATTAAATGATTTTGTTTTCTATATGCTAATGAACCACTTCCATCGGTGCTTGCATTTTGGGCCATGTCTTTATACAAATCATCCTTGCTTCTCTTGCCAGCAATCTGCATATCTTCTTGAACTGTGTGCCCTGAGACTTCTAGCTGTAGGAAAACAACCGAGTGCATTAATCTTTCTCCCCAGAAGCGTGGTAGGATTGCAGGTGAAGTCCACGTTTTATTCTAGGTTACTTCCTCTTGGTCTTTGAAGCTGTGTTTAACTTTTTCTTATTTGTTTGCATAGCACAGCAGAGTTCTCACTGTAATGCAGCAATATGAATACAGAACATGCAGGCTAGCAACACCTCAAGCAAATCCCTCATCTGAGGTTCAAGACAAAGCACAACTGTTATTCCACCCCTAGTAGCTTACAGTTGGCTCACCAAAAATATTAAACCATAAAGCTTAGAGAAATGTCTTTATTAAATTAAACTCTTATCCGCTGTGGCTCCCTTTGCTTTTGCTCCTGTTTTTCCTCACTGGAGAACATAAGTTCACAGTGAGACAGCAGCAGAGATGGAGATTGAGAGCTGTGGCCACTCAGCATACATTTCAAAACACAAACTGAAAACGTGTTGTGATATGAATAGCTACCGTTGATCCATATGTGCTAATGCAGACTGCGACTTCCTTTCACCATTAATGGGGTGAAACAAACCTCAGCAGGCACCTGCAGGTATTTCAGGGTTGAGTGAAGCTTGTGATTATACTGCAAGTCTGAGGTGGCAGGTGAAGGGAAGACTCGCCCTCAGGAAGGGAGGAAGGACAGAAGAGCATCAGCCCTTTCTCTTTTTTTATTTTCACCAAAAAAAAAAAAAAAAAAGAGCAACAAACATTGTAGAGACATACAGAGTGAGAAGTAAAATGTAAATCAAAGGAGCAGGGGAAAAGCAGCTAAGCAAATCTTTTTCTGGAAGTACCATTCCCACTGCTTTTTTTCAGAGTTACTTATTTTGGACTTGTATAGTCCAAACATAAACACAGCCCAGCCTTTCCATCCCCAGCTCACAAATGCAATGCCATAGAGAGCAGGATGTGCCAAACACTTCCTGAAGATCCCTGCTCTAGCAGCTGCTCAGTATAAAGATGTCATCTATCTGGCAC
Source organism: Tinamus guttatus (assembly GCF_059628265.1). Taxonomy (NCBI): domain Eukaryota; kingdom Metazoa; phylum Chordata; class Aves; order Tinamiformes; family Tinamidae; genus Tinamus; species Tinamus guttatus. Next base: position 339,807 of record NW_028288756.1, on the reverse strand, counting down.
TCGTTCCTCCTTTGTCTCTTCATGAAGCATTAAATGTTGTTTCACCATTAGATGTCTGCTGGAACAAAGATGTTTTTACGGCCCTGTACAAGGTCACACAGTAACCATGCAGGCCTTTTGGCATGTTTGTCCACTTTGTCCGTGTTATATCTTTGTGTTCGAAGGCCAGATCAACTTAAGACATTTGTAAAACTTCTGTGTTTAGAATCATGTGATCATTTAGAAAAGATTAAGGTCTCTCTAAGAGACAGAAGTAAACAGAATAACCTTTGGTTCTATGGCATCTTTCCTTGTCCCTAGCATCCTTTGCAATCAAGTTCACTGAAGCTCCAGCAGTGGATTTAAAGGGCATGCAAGCAGAGGTGTTGGAGCATTCATAGCTTCTTTCCATTCCATGTTCTTTCTGTGATTTTACACATTTCAGGTCAGTTGCTTAACACAGAGTTAATGCTGCTTACAGCTGCTAAAATTCCTCACCGAATGCCCTGTACAAGTGGCTGCTAACACCCTCCAAGGGAGTTGATGGAAGAAAGTAAATGCCCTGTGCATGAAAATCTTGTGTGTATCCAAAATTATGGTATGAACTTGGGCCTCATGTTGTTTCCAAGTAACAAAACCTCTCAGAACTTACACTACACATTCTGGTAAATCTAATTCTGTAAATATCTGTTTGTTTGTTTAGTTTTTTTTTTTTTAACCTAAAAAAGAGTAAACCTCTTTTTAGATAATTTAGACTGTTTGGATTGTAGCAATTCTGTATGCTTCTTAGGGAATTTTTTAAATCCACAAATGCTAGACATGATATAAATTAGGGAACAAAGATGTCAGTGTTGACTCATTGAAAATTCCAAGCTCTCCAGTCAAAATGAAACCTCATTCCCAGATATGCAATGTTGGTTCCCAAACTATTTTTTCAACCGTGTTGTGTATAGAATCATAGAATTATTACAGAATGAAATAAACCCCTTCAGGTTATACGGTCCACCTTGCTCAAAGCAGGTCCAATCAGAGCAGGTTGATTAGGGCTTGGATTAGGTTGATTGTGTCCTGCCTAGCTTTCAGTTTCTAGAAGGGTGGAGACTCGTTTAGTCTTGCTAAAGTCATGCAGCATCTACTGCTCTTTACTTGGCCACAAGGGCATCCATCTCAACACAAAAGGCAATCAAGTTAGTTAAGCCTAATTTGCCTGTGGTAAACCTATGTGGGCAGTCCCAATCACCTTTTTCTTCATGCGCCTGGAAATGGTTCCCAAGAGAATTTGCTCCATAACTCTCTCTGCAACTGAAGTGAAGCTGGTAAGGTCCTTCTTCTTGCCCTTCTTGGGAATTTGTGTGACTTCTTTGCCTTTTTTCAGACACTAGGAACCTCCACCAGCCACTGTGACATACCAAACACTATAGAAAATAGCTTTATAATGATATCAATCCACTCCCTCACCATCCTCAGGTGCATCCCATGTTTTCACATGGACTCAAGTTTGCTTAAGTGGCTCCTCATTTCATTTTCATCTGCTGAGGGAAATGCTTCACACTCCTTCCCCAGTTCCCCACCATAGATTCTGCTCCTTTCAGGCCTGAAGGCAAATTGTCATCATTTTTCACATCTCAGAGCTATTCTTCTTTGTTCATAACTAACAGTCCAATATAGCACAGCAGCAGCATCAATCACCTACGGCAAGAAATTGCTTTTTTCTCCAGCTGTCTAAAAAAGGCTTCATTTACTTTCTCTTTGTGACCAGGCAGTCTGTAGCAGATGGCTACCATAACATCACTCATGTTGGTCTTTCCTCTGAATCCTACCCAAAAGTTCTTGATTGATTTGCCACCTGTTTCAAAGCAAAGCTCCATGCACCTGAGCTGATCTTATGCTACTCCACCTCCTTGTCCACCTGGCCTGGCTTTCCTCCAGGGCCTATCTCCTCCTACAGCTGAACTCCATCACTCGAGTTATCCCATCATTTCCTGACTAATTTATTTTGAGGAATATTCATCTGAAAGAAGAATCTACTAAAGGGCAGCCTTAGCTTAGATTTCTCATAAGCCTATTCCTAGTGGAGTGGCCTTCCCTCAAGAGGATCTGTTATATGTGAACTTTTAAATTATATCCGTTTTAGGTTATACCTCTTGTATCACAAGATCCTTTAATTAATTATCAGTTTTCATGGCACAAACTTTGGATAGAAGCAAAGTTGAAATGCACAATGGTATGGAGATGTTTTTTCTTTCCCCAGCTCCTGAATTGTAAAGCTATGACTGAGGAACTCAATTAGATTAAAGATTTAACCAAACCTGCGGATAAGAATTCATTTTCTTCTTGTTAAGACTTGGCTTTAAATCTGAATGTGGATTCTCGTTTGTTTGAGTGCCTGTCTATATCCTCTCTTTTCTACCCATCTACTTTCCACCCTGCCACACATACTTCTATATAGTGTATAAAATTCATACACATACCTCTGGATTTGATTGTCAGCCTCAAGTGCTCAGAATATCGAGGGGTCACCTTTGTCAGTAAGCAAAGAATGAGAATTTGCTTTCAAGTGCATCCATCGGGGAGTAGTAAGAAGCTGTTACTTGCTGAAGAAGCCTGATGTTTTATTCAATTCTCTCCCAGCAAAAACAATTCTGGATATTAGGCCAAAGGGTATTTTTTTATTTATAGTTCATCTTTAAGATATATTCCACCCCCACTGGGAGAATACAAGGTCTCACTGAATTAAAAATGAATTTCTTCATTCAACCTTATGCATCCATGGTAAATCCACAGAGAAAGATCAGGGGTGATGTAATATTGCTAGGATGATGTAATACGATAAGGTGCTGTGTTTGCTCAGCAACTGATTTGGGGGCATTTTTGAAAGTTATAGTTCAAGAGTCCAAGGAAAAAAGTGAAACAGTTAAGATTTTTTTTCTTCAAATGATGATTTCAAGGATAATTCTGACAATGGATAAACAGTAAGCAACTGTTCTTAAGCTAGCTCACTGAGATATCAAAAGCAATCCAAGCTGGATATATATTTAAAAAAATGATGTCACTAGCTATGCTTACAAAAATCTAGAGATTAAGGGATATATCCTAAAATAAATTATTAGTTATGAAAGTGCATATTTTTGAATATATTAAATTAAACCACTCTTTAAAAAATGTTTTTTTTTTCTATTTACCCGCTGTCATCTGCTGTTTTCTGAGTTTCTTTTTCATTGAGTAATGCAGCACAGGATAGAAGTCCCCTTAAAGTCAGTTGGAGACTTTCAAATAATTTATATTTGGATCAGACCTACAAAAGGATTCTTCCACAAAATGCTGATTTTTTTCTTTGGTGGAATTTTTAGAAGATGGGATATAAATCTTCCAGGTGTAAATCTGGCCTGCTGCCTCAGTGAGTACCTTTTCTCACAAAAGGAGAAGCTTTAAGTTTAATAGATAATATACTAATTATTAAGTTTAACCAGTGAAGGTATATGAAGTATGCTGTATGTATCTCTTCCTGTACACATACTTACCTTTGAGATATATGATGATGTCAGGACATTATAACTATTTTGCTTTGAAAAAATACTATAACTATTTTGCTTAAAAAAAGGCAAGAAATACGCTACACGTTATAAATTGTATGTACGATTCTTGAAACATGAGGATTTAGGGAACAAATTTTTATGGAGGCATGCATTCCTTTTGGGATTCATTGCAGTCTCAGTGAAAGTCCCTACAAGTTAGTCATTTACCTGCCATTAACCCTCCAGTTCACCTGGCAGAATAGAAAGCACATATGCTTCTGTTCACTTTAGCAGAGTCATAAATCTTCTAACACCTTCAGATATTGCCTAACCTAATATAGCCAGTCTCATACTGTAGAAACTCCCGCATCTATCCCATTCATCAGCTGAGCTGTGGGGACAGTAACCTTCAGCTGGTGAATAATAACCACCTAAGAATATATACATTTTCTAGCACTACAACTAAGTTAGGAAGAGGACGTCCACCAGCCTTCTAAATGCAACAAGCTGTGCCAACATTTTGCTTGCTGATCTTTATTCCAGTTAAACAATACTCAGTCTTTCTACAAACTAGCATAGAGCAAATTATACCCAAAGCTCTCAAATCACATTATAATCATTACATACAACATTGGACATTGTTAACAACCCGCATTTTACTGCAGGGAAAATGTGGAAACATCAAAAAGTGATCTGTCTAAGACCAGGCAAGAAGACTGTGACAGAGACAATATTAAAATCTGTCAGTCCTCTGTTTTCAACTACAAGGCTTTTTCTTGCATATCTTATGTTTTGTTAGACACACACATAAATACGCTTCAGTCCTTATTTCCTTTCTTTTTTATTAATTCCAAGAAAATCATCAGTGAAACAGTGAAACTGATTTTTGCCATTTAGTCTTTAAAAGTCACGTTTGAATGTTGTGACTGACTATTCAGCTATAGTGGGAAATTTACAGTGATGAGAATGTCTGTCTCCTTAAACGGAATAGCTTGTACAGTTCTTAACAGTTTTCAAGGCTTCAAAGGTTTGAATTTTCATTCAATAACATAAAATAGGCAATAAAATAAATTCTAATCTCTCTTAATCATCTGCTCAGATACACATATAAGAGAATTCTTAGTATCTGGGTTAATGTACGACAAGTTAAGGTGGCTTTTTAGTAAGTGAAAACTGATGCCTCTACTAAAACTAATCCTGATGTCTCCTGGCTACTGTTTGTACCACACAATCTAAAAACAGTGGCAAATAAAAGGGATGATGGTCACTGTAATAAAGAAATCAAAAATGTTTAAATAAGTGGACCAAAACACATAAAAAGTTCCTCTAAATAGTCCTGGTCTTAGTTAGTAAATTGAGAACTTCCTAACTAACAGATCTTCAAGCTTTTGTGAGGGCAGTTCTATAGGTGTATACAATGCCATTTTGTTATGATCACCACTGTTCAGCTAGAGAGGGCTCATTAATCTTTCAGATAGAGGCATAAGGAAGCCCAACAGCTGTAAGTCAAACTAGGGAAATTCGGTTTACAACTGCAGAACCCTTTTTTTTTCAGGTGAGGGAAATTAGAAACAAAATGGCTTTGAATTCCTTAATTCTTCAAAGTGAGATTGACTCTTTCTTATAGATAGAGAGTAGTTCAAAGAAAAGCAAAAAGTTTGATGGAAGAACATGTAATTGAAGGGTCCTTATGTATAGAAAAGATCAAACTTGACAGGGCAGTCTCTTGGGCCTTATAAATTAAAAAGCTATTTGTCTTTCATAACTTTTTAAATTCCTGTTATAACTTTGCTTTGAGATATTAGCAAAAGGAACAAATATAAACTACATTATGAACAGAAGACTTGAGCAGCTGTCAGCTCAGAACATGGAGAGGCTTATACCTAGTTTGCAGTTTTGCTAAATACTCATTAAGAACTGATGATGAGATGCCCCTGGAGAGAAGGGCCAGCAGAATAAGTGACCTTTCCAATCTTACATAGCGCAGTGCAGAACAAAAACTCTTATGTCATTGTCCCTGTTTAATCACAGTGAAGAGCAGCAGCAGTTGGGGAGCCCAAGTGGGAAAGGAGTTGATAAGCCCTAGGCAATGTTGAAAAGACTGACACCTTCCAATTGATTTCCTGCCCCATCCCTGAAAGTTGATTAGGTCTTGCAGCATGTTTGCACTTCAGGTTGGAAAACCCACTTGCGATTTTGAAGGGTGGATAATAAAGGTGTGAGACATCAGAGCATGATTTCATAGCTTCCAATGATTAAAACAGAACAATGGGAGCTCAGCTACTGTTTGGTCAGCCTATTCCACACTGTGACTGAGGATCACACCATCAGCAAAATTATTGCCCCTGTTTGTCTCAGGCCATACAGTCCCAAATAGCCCTACAAAAAAAGAACGGCTTTCCAGGCTGCCTGACAGGTATGAGTCTGGATCTGGAGGGTGTTAAGTGAAAGCGCTTTGTCTCTTGTCCCTGGTCAAATCAAAATTTCTAACTCCAGTCCCTTTTATACTCTGTTTTTTTACATCATAGTCAAGTGTTTTGTTTTTTGTTTTTAATTCAAGCACCCTATATTCTCACTATAGTGACGTTTCCATGTCTTGTTGGATTGCTTTTAAATCAGATGCCACCACCTTTTATTCATAGGTTTCTTCTGAATCTTTAAGTGTTCTTAGTGCTTTGGTCCTTTTTTTTGATGAGGATGTTCAGCAGCACAAAACTGATTTTAGTTTCTCTCAATGATGTCATTCATTTTCAGGGAATGGTTTGGCAATGTTACATTTGAAACTGAATGATAAATATCAATGCTATTTTCGTACAGTCAAGAAATAGAAAAATTGCAACACCCTAGTGGTCTTTTTGTAGATGTTTTTTATTCCTCATAAAATTCCTGCACTTAGGACAATCTTCTTGCAGATGATACTGCTGTTACTCAACACTTCTACCTGACACTTGGCTTTTTCCCCATTTGCACTGGGGGTAGTCTTAAGAGTTTTCTCCATGAATCTCATGGAATATATTTCCTTTGTGAAAATCTCAGGGCTAGAGCTAAGAACTAATACTTGGGTTAAAGGGGTCCCTTAGCTACTGGCATTAGTGTTTTTTTCCCTTACTTACTATGCTCTGAAGTGGCTGTCTTAATAAAACATTTGAGTAGCATTCTGGTATTCTAAGATGGATCCTTGAATTCCCTACAACATTTTTCAATTTTACTGAGTTTTTCTACCTGAATCTATCTCATTTCATACAACCAAGGCTGATACGGTTTCCCTAAAGAAAACAACTTGTAACTTTGAATCTTATATAAAATTACAGACCATTATCTATTATTAAGTTAACTCCACAGCTGAATGACTTAGAGTTTAAAGTATTCCTTGGTCATACAACCATTTATAGACAAAAATAAGAAGCAAATATGATACAAATAGGACCTAATGTATCTCACAGTAGCTCCAAACTAACCTCCCCAAATTCTCATATAACCTCAGTAGTTCCTTAGTGCTGTATGTTTCTTCAATTTATTATAGATTTAATATTTGCATGTCTAATTTCACTTTTTTTCTTTTTAACTGTATCTTTTCCTTTACTACGGGTCAGAACATCTTACAGGAAGAAAAGGATGATCTTAGGGACAGAAGAAATAGAGAGAGAAAAAGAAAAAAAAAATGCAAGGTTCATAAAACAGAAGTTATTTTAAAAAATCCACTACACAATGAGGACCATAAATTAGAAACAGCAAGAGAAGTAGTAAGACCTGAGTGTTTTTGTCAGTCATGGGATGACAGGAATAAGCTAGTTCAACATGACAATGGAAATGGCAAATGTATCCACTCGTTTCTAATAGAAATAGGAAAATGCTAATATTACAGATCAAAGACCCAAAATGAAATCCTATGTACACACAAAATCATACAAAAGGAGGGTCAACTGAAATGCAGCAATTAGAGAGAAGGACTACCTAGGATTATCAACTGGCTTTTCTTTCACTTGCTCTATTTAGAATCCACTTATTTTGAAAATGAGAAACTGTAATTGTAAACTAGGATTTCACCTGAGGACTCAAAAGTGCCTCTTTTATGAAAGAACACTGGATATAGGCTGACAATCTAGCAAAAAGAAAATAATGAGAGTATACATTATTATTATATAAAAGTGTTGGGTGAGGAGGAATGTGCATGTGCAAGAAGACACATGTATGATCTCCTTAAAGCTGAAGAACAATGCTGGCATCAGAATATATGAGTATAAAGTTGCAATGGACAAATTTAACCCAGAAAATAAGATTCCTTCTAATCATCAGAGTAGTGGTTTATTCCAACAGGAACAGTGCACCTTTTGCACCTTTTTCTTCAATAAGCATGGTGCAAACTCAAACACTCAGGAATTCCTTACAGGTATTTTGCTCCAAATGGGGTAGTCTTTTAGACTAAGCAGTGTCCTTGATTATGTTAAGCCTTTCAGTAATCATACGATGTGGTTCTGTTTCTTTTTTTTCTTTTTTTTTCCTATAGATACCCCTTGCATGTAGCAATCTCATTGCTATCATCACACTGAGCCATATTCAGGTTTACTTACTATAGTAAAATAATTCAAGAATTCTATAAACTGTAACATCTGTCAGGCCAAGAAAATGATGAACAAACAAGATTGATGATTGCTTAGGACAACACATCTTGAGTAGGTAAAGAGATGTAGAAAAGTGAGTCCCTATTTTAAGCACATGTCATAGCTCTTTACCAAAAGCCCCTGTGTGGAAGTATTATTTCTGATAGACATATATCTAGAATCATCATGTTGTGTTCTGGTAAGCTTGTGTCTGTTTGTATTTCTCCTTCAGCTTGATAAAACTTACTCTGTCCTATCCTATCCTATCCTGTCCTGTCCTATCCTATCCTATAGAAAAAGACAGTGCTTGAATTTGCTTCAAAATTCTGCTCCCCTCTCTTTTGAGGCTGTGAAGCACAAATCTTCATATAAATTTCAAATTATTTTATACTGTAATGAAAATGAATCACCTCTTCTGGTTTCTTTAAATACTATTTTCTCTGAAGAAAATGTGGAATCACTGTATCATCTTTCTCTCACTCTTTTCCAAATTCTTTATTACCATCCATTCTTCCATATTTATCCGAATCTAGGGCTACATTTTTGAAATAGTTGATCTCTAAAGGTAAATACTCAAGTCTCGACATAGCCTTCTAGATATGTGACATTAACCTGATTGATAGCTAGCTTTGGAGTTCTAATATCTATCTGTGTTCATTAGCCTTCTCTAAGCCCATTAAGCACTTTCAATTAAATTATAGAGAGGAGTAGCAGTGCCAAATCTATTAATTCCATACATAGTTTGCGGAGGGAAAAGCAGCTATGAAAGACAAAGAAACCTCTATCATGCCTTGACTGCTTGGCCAGCAGAGTGCTCAATCCACTACCAACCAGCCAGCATTTAGGAGACAAGAGAAAAAGCTTGGCATTTTGCAGTCAGGAGATCTTTGAGAATACAGGCAGGAGCTGAAAGTATAAAATACTCTGCAGTGGGCTAACTTTTAGGGGAAGAGCAAGAGGTTTTGCCTTGGAGACAAGCCAGAAGGAGAAGATATGTAGACTGTGAAAGGAAATGGAGATTAGCACAATGGAGGCCATAGGAACATACCTCCATGAGAAATAAAGCATCATCATTTCGATTGATGACGGATCTTCCTATGGCTCTTGTGGAATATCTTTTTAGAAGGAAGATTTTTTTTAAGACTTGAAATAAATTATTTTTTTAAGTATTTTTTGCCTTGATGATATGTGATATAGTGTATGAATATGTATGGCAACATAATAAGTCTTAAACTTCAGCAAAATACACTCAGTTATTATCTATACACACACAAACAGCTCCTTTCCTTTTAACACAGACTATCCAAACAGAGCAGAAACTTTCAGTGCTGATTCATTTATTACATTAATGGTGCTGATTATGAAATAATTGAGGAGGCTAGTTGATGTGTTGGGATACAAGGTGCCAAGAGGGGCAAGGAAGAGTGCAAGGTGGTTATGACTGAAGCAGAAACTCTGTGTGATGTTATAGTATGTATGGTTTCATTTTGAGTTTTGGTTTTTCTGAATAACTGTGTAAGCTCAAGCAATACATGTGGTTGAATTAGTACATTATTAGACACATCTCTGCTGTTTGAATCTGTTCAGTTTGCATTGAAATCATGTGCTCTGCATATTGCCAAGAGTAAATCAATGATTCTCTTCGCTAGTCATCTACTAATTCCTACTTACTATTTCAGGTAGCTGGTCTTTATTTCATTACCCTGTTAGGAGACAAAAGTGCAACCACAGCAGCCCCAGAATAGAAAGTTCCTCTTATAAATACAAACAAACAATAAGACACAGCAGGCAGCTTATTTCTGGATAATTATGGGTTGATGGTTCAATGTGTACAACCCAAGGTCAATTGGCTCTGATCTTTCCACAGGATCAGTAACTGCTGTGAAATTCAATGAGCAGGGAGGTATGTTCACAACAGGAAAGAGAACCTGGTCTCTTTAAAATATATGTGCTAGAAAGCTTCTTCCCTTGAAAATATTCCATTTAAATAAACAACAAAAAAGTAGATTAATCTTAATCCTATTAAAATACAGAGGATCTCACTTTTGCTATACAGTTCTGTTACTACTGCTTCACACAATTTCTTGTAAAGGTGATTTTAGGAAGATTAGTACAGGTCCCTATAAAAATCTCTGCTTCTTGCTAGAACTTACAACGGGTTATAGTGAAGCCTTTACTAAGGGACCTGCCTTCAAATGCCCAAAATATTAGAATATTTTGGGCCAGAATAATCCAAGGCAAGAAGAGCGAGAAAGACAGGATAGTTTCTTCTAACTGTGCATCATTAGAAGTAAGCCAAATGGTAATGGGAAAATGAGTAAAAGTATGCTTAGGGCACAGTAAAATCTTTAATTTGTCATTCCTCCTCAACCTTAGCCACTGATCAATGGGTCCAGATTAAATCCTGAGTGAATTAATTTACTGTAATATTAATACAATGCAATTGCTGAGGCATTTGTTTACTGCAGCAACACAGACATACTTCTACATGATTTTGCTTACCTCTTGGATATTACTCAATTCAATCACCCATTGAAATGAATGCCATTATGTAACACAGAGTTCTTGAGGAGATAAAAAACCTTGCTGTCAGTGGAGCTCTAAAAACCTTTGGCTGAAAATATATTGCATGAAGGAATGATAATGTGATGCAGCCTTGCTGAGAAGAGCACTGTGTACCAAGGCTTTCTATTCTGGCCCAGGACTATCTGCCGTGACTCCTTTACATGACCTACGGGTGACTTTTGGCCAAGGATGAGGGATGCTCTTTTGCCACATGGGTTACCACTTGTGGAGCTAAGTCACACGTGAACTGAGGATTTTCCATCCTGAGGCGTGCTGGCATAGTGGGAATCACAACATGGGCTCCTCAGCACCAGGGTCAGAAAGGATGGGTGCTCAAGTGGAACGACAAGTGGAGCACATACTGGCATAAAGAGAACCTATTACGAACGGTTTCCACTTACAAAGGAAACTTTGGAGTAATATGATTAGAATGAAATTCTCTCTCCTAAAATGTGCATACTGCACTGCAAAACGTAGCCTATTTCTGGGAGGGCTACCTATCCTCAGATCCTCTTAACTACTCTAGGAACTGACAGTGTTCAGCTACAGCTCTTAAACTGGTGAAGGTGAAGGAAGAAAAGCAGGGATAGCCAGCATCTTGCAGTTTGGCTTAGAGAATGATAGTAAAAAATCCAAATTGTTCTACTGAGGTTGGAGGTATAGGTAACTTTGTCTCCCAAGGAGTGATCCACAGTTACTGTCTGTTACCTTTACTTCAAAAACAAATCTGAACACAGAATGAAACTATAATGTCTTGCATGGGGTAGATGCATGCTGCAGTATATTCAATATGCATATCGTATCACAAAAACCTTTCTCTTTAAGTAAGTGAGGTGTCTGCGTAGCAAAAAAAAAAAACTTCGGTTAAAAGGCAAGAGAGTTGTTTGTTAGTACTATTCATTTTATCTTCAAGGTCTAGGTTTTAAATACAAAACTGCTAATGGTATTTTTAAGTGCATCTCTCACCCCGGACTTTCTTTTGGCCTTTTTTTTCTCTTTTAAATTTTACTCTTTTTTTTTTTTTTTAACAAGGTTAGATTAGTAATTTTCCTCTTTATGGAAGGACAGTATATTCCTTCCAGGATAAGCTGATCCTTAAATAAATAAATAAATAAATAAATAACTTCTCTACAACAAGGACAAGGACAGATAGCCTAATATAAAATAATAAATCATTTTTTTTCTAGGTACTTTCCACACAAGTGAATGTTACAAATTTATCATCTGTAAGAGCTGGTTGTTTTTTCTAACATATAAAACCAACATTTTTTTTCTGAAGAGTACAAAATCAAAGCTATTTTGGCTCAGTTGATGTTGGGGTACTGCTATTGGCATATCTCACAAAACCCGAATGTTTAGCAGTTAGAGAACCATCCTAGTTTACTGAAACCCAGCAGGTTGTATTCGCAGCTTTTCAGAGTCTTTGTGGGTCGTTTTCCGGAGGCTGCGTGTGGTGACACGCTGCAGTGTCAGCGTCAGTCTGAAGGACTCGTGCTCAGCTGCTCTTAGCTCCGTGTGACACGGAGCTGCGGGGAGCATGACTTCTCCCACTGCTCTGTCTTACAGTAAATAACCTACTTGCTACCTTTCCAGCATGGTCCCTCATGTCTTAGGATAGCTGTAAAACGGAAGGTATTAAGGTTGAAAAGGGTCTTGTTTATTTTCAGAAGCTGGTGCTTTGGATGAAGGGCTGGACATTGCACTTCTGACAAAGATGAAGCCATTCACAGCATTAATGATGTGTTACAGAATCACAGAATCACAGAATGGTTGAGGTTGGAAAGGACGTCTAGAGATCGTCTAGTCCAACCCGCCTTGCGCCAGCAGGGACACCCAGAGCATGTGGCACAGGGTGGCATCCTGGCGTGTTTCGAAGATCCATTGACCTAATATACAAAGTCATACTCCATCCTACACTGGGGGATGAGAAGTGGCAGAGGAATGGAAATACCACAGACTGCTGATTTTAAAACTCTGACAAGTTTGTTTGTTATCTCTTTATCTTTAGTTTGCCTGGGCTGCCTAAAGAATATTGTGGAGCACAATTCCCAGTAGTGCCAACACCTTCTGTAAACTGCCCTTTTCACTACCTTGTTGGATGAAACCAGGCTTAATTAAAATGATGATGAAAATGAGTTTGGAAGTTCAGTCTATAATATTTCTCAGAATAACACTATTCTATGATTCATGTAATCAATGATAGGCTGTTACAGAGGGCGGCTTTTTTTTCCCCAGTAAAATACTGCAGAGAAAATCAAAGAAGCTATCAAGGCAAATAAAGTTAAATTTCAAATGTGAAACATAATCAGAAAGAAGTACATGTTTTTAAAGACAGAATTCTTTTCAGGCCTTTAGCTGTATTTTCTCTTACAGATCGCCTTTGAGAAAATTAGTCTCAAAGATCCTATGGTAATTATTTCCCTCAGCAGACTTCCAGTCTGACTTTTTAACAAGCAAGTCTAACAGATTTTCTTCCAAGGCTTAGCTTATATCCAGCAAATCATCTAATTCCTCTAGGTCCTGTGGCTGAGTGGATTGGCCAATTGAGCAGGACTCAGGAGAGCTGAATGCTATTCCAGGCTTCTGCACAAGCCTTCCAGGGAGCTGCTAGTCTCTGTGCTTTGCTGTCTGCAAAAGAGAGCAAATGATAAAGGCCATTTTTGTGATGGGTTTTGAAATCTGTTGATGAAAAATGTTGCATATAAGGTGGTTATTGGTATTCATATTATCAAGAGAAAGGGCACTGTGCAAAATTACATTGAATGTCTCCCTGAAGGAGAAAATGAAGAAACAGTGCTGCAGCACGCCTGCTCACGATTCACTGTGCTGCAGCTCTGATTTTCTGTATCACTGGGCACTTCTGTTATGGGTAGAGGCAAAGAGTCTCACTCTTAAGTCTCGTCTTGTTGCCCAGAGAATACTTTCTGTAGGAAGCACTGGCAGCAGCACGCGTGGCCAAACACTCTGTGGCCAAGCGGGTTGTCAGTACGATACTGACCTGGGCAGGAGGTTGGAGGCTCTCCAGAACATGGTGCCCATGGTTCTGCCAGAGACTGCCCTTCCCAAATTGGAAGGGCATGGCCATGCTCCATATGGTCTATGTGAAGACCATAAGGTTCCATGCTCTTCCAACTTGAATTTGCCTCTTCTACAGAGTCTGCTGTGCAGGAACAGTAAGTACTCTCCTGCAACAGTCAGCTAGGTATTGCTTTTCTACTTTCGTATGCAGAAAGACAAAGTAAAGAGCTGATCCAAAAGGTCCAGCTCTCCTAACTGAAAAACATATGTTTTTTCTATGAATCAAGCATTTGTGGAAGTCTCCTACCTAACAGATTTTTTTTTTCCCTCATGAATTTCATCACCTTACCTTGGCTTTAAAGATCATTTTAATGTTTCCTGTTTTCTTTATATTCTTGAATGCAATGAATGACAGAATAAAAAGTAGTTGATTAGCCTTGACTTACCAACAGATAGATGTGCCCTTATCAGAACAGCCATCAGAGTAGGATTTAATCAGTTGTACCTTCCTTGAGCAGCACGCAGCTTTTCAACAGAGAAGCGGAATTCTCCTAAGGAAAAATGCTGATAGTTTGGGCAGCTCATGCTTTGCTAACTCCCACCCTTCTCTTCCTTTCCCTGACCCCTATTATGTTCTGGTTTGGTCCATTTCTCTATGGAAAAGGCAACTGATCTCTTCATTGCCAGTACTGAAATGTTCTAGCATGCCCACCTCAGCTCTTAGTTTGATGCAGCAGTGAATGCATGTACTTTGCTGTTATCTGTGTGTGTATTTCATTTCTTACTATGAATTCATGTGTTTGTGTGGCACGCTATATCATGTCCAGGAGGAGTAACAGCAGAGCAATCTGAATTTAAACTCAAGAAGTAACTAGCTTGGCATCTTTCTAATTCTGTGACTACTGTTGTTCCTGAATCCGCTCTTTTTCCAACTGTAGGATTTCAGTATTCTGTATGTTCATAGAATTCTACCTAAGTCACAAGTAATTAGATCCAACAGACGTATGCTTAGCCTGAGATGGTGATCTGCAGCTTTATCTCATGGTTTTCCCCAGAAAATTTCTTGTAACATTGCAGGGCAGTTCTGACATCAAGACAGAGCTCTACCAATTCACTGCTCCTTCTGCGGTATCATCTTATTTCCCCAAAGCAGTGTGCAGCCTTTTGGCTGGACATTAATAATAGTAACGAATATATCATGGTAACAGATAAAGTATCTATTATATATTTTTTCTTTTTTTTTTTTTTTAATCCCATTTCACCACCAGCTGCATTCAGACCAGGATAAAGGAGATGGATCACTTAAGTACATCCTTTCTGGAGATGGAGCCGGAGACCTCTTCATTATCAACGAAAACACCGGTGACATCCAGGCCACGAAGAGACTAGACAGGGAAGAAAAGCCTGTATACATACTTCGTGCCCAGGCTATAAACAGGAGGACTGGAAGACCAGTGGAACCAGAATCTGAGTTCATCATTAAGATCCACGACATCAATGACAATGAGCCAATGTTTACAAAAGACGTTTACAATGCCAGCATTCCTGAAATGTCAGATGTTGGTAGGTGCTGACTAATAGCTGATTTCAGTGTCTGGTCTGGATTCGTTCTGCAGAGTTACCTAAGGGCCCAACGTGTGCAGGCACTGAATGCAGACACGGGCTGCTTGAATTTTGGGCAACAGCAACACAGCCACTTAAAAAATCTAACTGCAGGAGGACAGTGACAACAGTTTACAGATATCAGAGATGTCAGTCTAGCTCACAGAGAAAGAGTTGAGCTAAACTGTCCTATGCGACACTTGCAAAGACCTTAACATGCATTGATATCATGATTTACCACCAGTGTATTATTAGTATGTTAGGCCATTGTCACCTGACTGTTGTCACAGTCCTAAATGTATTGAGCAACACTTGCTTAGCTCGGGATGATAAAAAAAAAAAGTGGAAGAGGGCAGGTCTAGAAGAGGGAGGTCACGCTTCGGGGGAGAAACTCTCACACAAATCAACTCATTGCTGATTCTGAGCTATGCCATCAAATTCCTTTGACCTTTGTTGCTCTTTTTGTTTCTTTTTAAGCAAAAAATAAACCCCAGAGTCTATTGATGTCAGCTGAAATATTGCCTTCGATTTAAAATGTATCAAGCTAGTGTATCAAGAAAATAATTTCTTTCAAATATGATGTTAAGATTGAATCTTTTTTTTCAGAGAAACTGACAGGTTTTGATTCTTTGGTTCTTAGAAAGGTCATTTTGATTTCTTTGTCAGAGAGAAAGGGATGCTCAAACCACATGAAACATGTTTCTAATCTAAAATAATACCTAGGGAGAGAAACATTATTAACCACAATCAAGAAAGAGATTAAAATAAAGCTCAAGCAATGTGAAAATAAAGACTGTGGGGTATACTCTCCTCTCATTCATGGGACTTGCCACTTGCGTGTAACCTCATCTGGTGAAGAGAGCAGCTGATACTCCTAATGTTTGCTGTTTAATATATGATGTGAACGCATTCTTCATAAATCCATTTTAGATCCCAAATCTGGGCTCATTTTTCATATGTGCTAGCACTTCACTTGGAATTCAAGACCATTTCTTTTTCTAGAAAGCAATTAAAAATTCAGATTTATCTTCTCACATCAAGTACCTCAAGACTAAGCTTGTTAACATTGTAAATTTTAGTTTGACCTGGTAAATGAATGAGTAAATTTCCAAAATTTTATTCCTCATATACATTCAAATTTTCAATGCTTTCAATATCTGAGGGAGGTGGATTCTCAATTCTTACTAAGAAATATAACAAAGTATCTCCATATCTAATCAATAACTGTATTTTGATGGACTCAGAAGAAGCAGGATACATTTTGTAATTGAATCTATGTCACTTAGAAGCACAGACTTATACAGAATAAGAATTATTCTAAATTGTTGTGATTGATTTGAATTGAACCTGAACTATACTTATTTTGTTTTAAAAAGTCCTCTTAAAAAGCACACACTTTTCTTATAAATATTCCATATTGTCATCCATATTGTCATACTGCCCATAGTAGTGCTCAAAGCAGAATTACAAGAATATGAAAAATATACATTCCTGATGCATTTTGAGAGATGCTTTAGAAGCTTATAATATCCAATTACTTATAATAAGCATCCAATCTGTGATTTTTCCTGAGATCTTCTTATCCATAATTTAGAATCTGCCTTTTATACACTGTTATATTATCATTGATTATACTATCAATGCAGATAGGAAGACTTGGTGAATATTTATAAATATTTTTAAATGTAAAGAATCCCCCTGTTTTCAAGATCTCCCTGTTTGCAAGTTCCAGTGCTGCTGCAGAGCCTTGTGCAGTTTCTTTCACCAGGGACAACAGAGGATGTTTAGCAGCATTCTCATCCCTGGGTTGGATGAAGGTGCCCATGCACTCAGCTCCCTGGCTAATCTCAGTGAAGGGATAAGCCTTTTATATGGAGGCCCCATCACGTTTCCTGGCCATACAACTCCAGTGGTGCATCAGCTATTAGGCCCTCTTTCACACACACACACAAAAAAAAATGTTAATACAAATACAGCCTATAATTGGGTTGCATTTCCAAAGGAAGCAGCAGCAGAAGTATCCTTGGCCTGTCTACCTCCAGAGGAGGAAAGGAAAGGCAGAGTACGCAGAAAAGGTTATTTTATTACAGGTCATTGCTCCCAAAGAAAATACAAAGTCTGCATCCACATGCCCCAAATAATCAACTTGGATGTTTTCCTTGATGGAAAAGATTAATTTCATTCAACTGCTGGCTAGATCTTGGGCACAGGGAGATGTGAATTTTAAGAAGACTAGTGTTGTCTTTTGGGTGCTCTCAATTTGTGTATTTCTATGGCAGCATTTTCCATATATTTAAAACAAACTCCTTCTATCAACTGTCAAACAAACAAGCAGGGATAGGAAATAGTATTTTTCACCCACAAATATTTGTTATGACATTTAGATTGCTTTAAAGATGCTAAAATAAAGACCATATCTCATCTCATTAAAGAAAGTCCAACTGGCTAGATAGTACAAACAACTACAATAAAAATTGCATTGTTAATGGGGAAAAACGGATTATAATTTTCTTTAATTTATCATTGCAGGCACCTTTGTTGTACAAGTCACTGCAACTGATGCTGATGATCCTACTTATGGGAACAGTGCTAAAGTTGTCTACAGCATTCTCCAGGGACAACCGTATTTCTCTGTCGAATCTGAGACAGGTCAGGAGACCTTATCTGTCATTCTCTGACAACGTCTGTAATTTAAAATGACATGCTAAGCCAAGCTGGGATATATTAGACAAAAACTTCAGAGAGATTACATCTTACTCATTGCAAAATCTGACAAACTTAATAGAGCGATACATCTGTAAACATGACACCTACGTTATTTTAATCTTACCAGTAAAGTCTAATAAATGAAATTAGAACTAGATGTGAAGCAGTTTTCAATCTCTTTTAACAAAGAGTGGGTACAGAGGCTGTTGTAGATGCTTAAATTAAACCAAATAGGTTTGCTCTTAGAAGAAGAGGAGAAGCAGGTGGGTGTGAAACAAAATGCTTAATCCTCATAGATCTTCATAATGGATGAATTAAGACTGAAGGTTTGTTCATTTTTTTTTCTCCTTATGCTTCTTTAGAACCCATTTAAAGTGATTACAATTTCTGTACATCTGCATCATATCACTTTAATGCTAATTTTATGAAAGAAAACTTAATTAAGAATAATGATATAAGAGGCAAAATTGGCTGTTGCTCTACACAAGAAGTTCACAAATAGAATTTCAAACTGCAGAGTTCTGTTTTTGGAAGATGCTTAAGTTACACACAGTGACTGGAATTTCTTATGGGCCCAAGGCAGCTTTGGAACCTGTGCAGGTAAAACACATGAATTATGATTGACTCAAAGAAACTGCAGTATCACTGGACTACTGCATACACAGTCTCCCTTCAGAAGAAAACCCTATGCTTTTTGAAATCCTAAATCCCCAAAAATGAAACATGAAGAGAAATCCCTCAATGATGGTCTGAAGTGATAGCGAAAGTAAGGCTGGGAGAGATGCTAAACTTGTTGTCCAAAGGTACACCTAAGACTATCTTACAATGCTTGAAGGAAAGAGTCATCTGCTTTGGAAATCTTTACAAAGTTTTATTTGTTTTCATCAACATATGCCAAGTTGGAAAGTGAATTGTAAGTCAAAACAGACACTATGTGAAACTCAGAGAAAGCAACTTTTGCAGGAAAGATACGCTTGCTGTCCAAGGCTAGCAGAAACCCTAGTCTCAGAACTTAACTTCTCAGATTGTAAAGCCAAGCACAATCTGCATTTAGAAATGATGCACAAACACCCAAAAGCAGGGGTAGTGCAAGGCTTTCTTCAGTCTTGACATGCTTTAAAAAAAAACCACCAAAATAGTTTTTCGATCCCAAGCACATTAGCTGTGAATCAAAAGTGCCTGATACTCTGTGAACTGAGAGGAATCTGGGTTAATCTTTGCTTCAAGCATAAGTGTATTTGGATACTACCAAAAGCAAGTTTTCCTACTGATGCTCTCATTCTGAGTTGGGCAGCAGACTACGTGTTCTTCAGTTCAGAGATAACAGCAAGGATGACTTCCTTCAGAGTTCAACAGCAATGGCCTTTTAGTGAGAGGGCTGTATGGGGAAGAAGGGGAAGCCAAGCAAATCACAAGGTTGAACTTAATGCCATAGAAATCAATGACAAACCTACCAGAGTGAAGAAAATCTCCATCAAAGCTACTATCATTTTTGCCATTGATTTCAGTACTATCATTTCCCCCTTTTTGTCTACCAAGGAGTCAGTTTTTAGCCCTAAGAGACCCAGTAAGAACTAAAACATTTTGCATTCACAGTAAATCTATATGATTGAATGTCAATAGGTATTGGGATCATAACCAATACTCATGCCTCTGACGAAGGAAGTGCTTGGCAAAATCATTTCAATCAATGTATAAATAGAAATATAAATACTTGGGCATGCTTGGGTGCTCACAGTTTTCATAATTAATTTCTCTTCTCCTGTTTAATGTTGCTGTACTGCCTCTTTAATGATATCTTGCTGAATTTTGCTAGTTTGCTTTTCTTTTCTTTTCTTTGCCATGCCTATCAAAGTAAAAATATTGACAGAACAGGGGAGAAAGGATGCAGCACATTATAATGTGCTGCACAATAAGCCTTTTTCCAGATCAGTGAGGGACTTCAGCATGGAACAGAAAGGGGTAAATAGTTATGTAAAGTAACACTGCTCACAAACAGATAGCATATCTTCCTGGGGATGCCACTAATATTGTGTCTGTCATACAGGCAGCAGCCTGAGATATGATATGACAAGCCTGTAATTTAACGTGCCATCTCATAACAGTAAATATTTGTACTGGGCAAAGTTTATTCATTATACAGACACTGTTTTGTTCTTTAGACTCTGTTTTTTCTTTTTTCTAATATTAGTTTTAATCAAAGTCAACACTAGTGAATTTCTGCTCTTCAATTTTCAGGCATTATTAAAACTGCTTTGCTGAACATGGACCGTGAAAACAGGGAACAATACCAAGTGGTCATCCAAGCTAAGGACATGGGAGGCCAGATGGGCGGATTATCAGGAACCACCACCGTGAACATCACCCTGACTGACGTAAACGACAACCCACCGCGCTTCCCCCAGAGTATGCAACACTTAGCTTCTGTGTCTTTACAGTAGAACAGACAGGAATTGATATGTTTTTTCACCTCACTTATTCTTTCTGCTGTCATTAACTTATGGGGTATCAGACTTCCTTTGAGGAAGGAAAAAAAAAAAAAAAAACAAGAGTGCAGGGAGACAAGCAGTAGCATCATGTGAAGGTTACTTGCAGTGGCTGGGAAGCATATCTTTAATAGTTTTGCTCCAGTCGCAGTAGATAGTCTGAGAGGTTAATAAACGTATAGAAACAACTCCTGTTTTTTCCACTCATGAAATAGCATGGATTTATATCACTATATTTCTAGGTCCACATTGTTTCTGAAATACCTTGTAGCTGACTGTGTTTTAAGATGGATGTTCCAACCTAGCATATCTAGATTTTTAAACATGTTTACTTAAGTAGGTAAAATAATCGCCAGAGCAGTTCTATCAAAATGAATATTCACTCAGGAAGTATTTGCTTCAGTAAGTTTTCCTGTATTAATTGCACACAGAAACAAAGGCATATACATAAATATACTAGGTATTTCTGCCTGTTTTTCTTCCCTTGCCTCAGGTCAGTTAGCAGGTATCTGTATGAGATTTAAAGGAACCAGTTGAGTCAAATCTCCAATAAACACAGTCATTTGTCATTATTCATGGCCATAAGTGATTTTAAAAGCTTTTATTCATATTCTCCTCTTTCTCTTCTCTTTTTCTCCTCTCTTTTCTCCCCCCCTTTTTTTTTGCTTTGTCTACTACTGCTATGTGTATGTGCATCTGCGTGTGTGTGTCAGTGTGTGTCAAGTCAAGAGCAGCTGTTCTAGAAAATAATTGCAGATACTATCAGACAAATCAGCAAGCTTTGGCAGTTAAATCACTGGGAAAGTTATTGGAAGCAACTTGTCATTTAAGTTCAAAGTCTGCTCTTAGCTGTGGGCAAACCTTTTCCATTTATATTAGAACAACTTAAGAGGAAATATAGCACTCTGCCTCCAATGAGTTAATTATACATCTCTGGAAATAAGTGTCTTCAATGCAAAAGCCAAAGATACAGCTTCATAATGTCAATATTCCCCAAGTATTTTTTTTCTCAGGGGAGATTTCAGTGTAGCACATTAGAAATACGCGTTTGGGCTGGATTTGCTTTTGCTGGATTTGCATAGTTCTATTATATTGTATTGGCCTCTGGCACATCTAAGTATTTTATTTGCCTATTGACCTCAAGAAGTTTTTCATGTTCCATTCTCTTATGGCCAAAAGAAATGACAGTAATGTCTTGACCTGAGTGTATGTTTCTTAAGATATATGTAGGCAGAAAACCAAAATGCCCATCTGTCCTGGAAAATAGGTAAAAGAAGTTACTTCTATCCATATGGCAGTAAGGCAGAAGCTGAAGGTTTTTGCCCAAGGAAGACCTGAAGACACAGCAGCTCACTACCTCATCTATGAATGCCCAGTAGAGATGGTGGGCTAAGAGGTGGTACCCAAAATGCCACAATCCTGACTGACAAGGTTCCTCCTCTATCTGCTGCAGGCACGTATCAGTTCAGAGCTCCTGAGTCTACCCCACCTGACTCACCAATTGGCAGAATAAAAGCTAATGATGCTGACGTGGATGAAAATGCAGAGATCGAATACAGCATTACCGAGGGGGATGGATACGACATGTTTGGAATCATTACAGACAAGAACACACAGGAAGGAATTATAACTGTCAAAAAGGTACACATCTTGAGACACTTAATCCCAGCCTGAAATACCAATACATATTTTCCTTTTTCCTTCTTTATAGCGCAGCATGTGTTGTTATTGATTTGAATGCTACTTATTAGAAACCTCTACAACACTTCCTATGCAAAGCTTCTTTTATACAACTCATCTGGAGCCCTGCTCTTATACTTGCCTTTACTAAACTAATGCACGTGCTTTGAGGGAATCTAAGGAAATATACTGTAGGTCCGAGAGAAAATTCTGCAGTCTGAAGATATTCACATAGCAACTCACAGAAGTACTCTCTGACTGTGATTTTGTCACTGCTGTGCTTACAGGATTTGCTCACTTATTAGAAAGGTGCTGTGCTAAGACTACAGACATAATCGGTATCATTGCCTACTTTGCACTATTAGAAGGTGTTGAACTGTATAGGCTATAGAGTATTAAAGCACATAAACAAATTTCTTTTGACTCACATCTTGTGAAAATGTAATTAAGAAAATCCATCAGCGTGTTTTCACTTCAGAAGAAAATCAGAGTGCCTTGCTGGATCACAATGGACATCATCTATTAGGTTGCACATTGCCTGTCAGGAAAGGTTTGAGAAATACTGTTTACAGTGGGTTATCAGGCGAGCTTGATAAGGTTACAGATATCATCCTCCATCAGTTCAAGTTCAGTCATCACTAAATAGACTTTGTGTAGATTCTCAGAACATGGACTTTGCTTGTTGATATCAGTACGACACCTGTCATTACTTGTTTTTTAAGAGATGCCTTCCAGGGGCTGATTATGATACCCGTCTAGTTCTGTTTGTGTTTCTGTCTGTTGTTGATGGAAATGCTGGTTTCTGTGGAATTCTGTACAACATAGTGCAAAAATGGGGGGACTCCTCTCTCCAATTTCTCTAAGGAGGTACTCTACAAGAAACAGTCCCTACTTGCTTCTCCTTCATACTTTTAAGAGAGGATAATATAATCCTATCCTATCATAATATCATGTTTTCCTTGATGGGTGTTCCTCGATCTCCCCTCACACCAGACAACATGCTATTTCATTTCAGTAATGGAATACCAACTTTTAACAGGCAGCTCCTATAAAATCTTTCCCGCTATAGTGGGTGATGCTTAAGGCCAACGAACAGACAAGAAAAATAACTAAATGTCAAAATTAACAGAATAAAAAGCATGAAGAGTTGGGACTATTTGAGAAGGAATTATTCATCCAGGAGTTTAGGAGTTCCAGGCAAAGAATTCCCTGCAAATGCATGTTTTTGTGGAGCTTACTGTCAGCGGCATCCAGCCCCTCTCTGCCAGCATTTTAATCCCAGTTTGGGCTCCTGATACTGCACAGGCCTCTCCCTGGCACACCTTGCTGCAAGCCGAAACAACCCCCAACAACCTCTCAGATTCTTTTCTTTCTCTTCCAAGGCGCTGGATTTTGAAAGCAAAAATCTGTATATTCTGAAAGTGGAAGCTGCCAATACTCACGTGGACCCTCGATTCCTCTACTTGGGGCCATTCAAAGACTCGGCCACAGTCAGAATTCAGGTGGAGGATGTAGACGAACCCCCGGTGTTCGGCAGACCAGCGTATATAATTGAAGTGAAAGAAGATGTTCCAATAAACAGCATAATAGGAACAGTAACAGCTCAGGATCCGGATGCTGCCAAGAACCCTGTCAAGTAAGCTTTGGCTATTTCACCTCATGCTTAAATTTTTTACTGCTTAATTTTGTTTTATTCATGTCAGTGCACCAAAAAAAAAAAAAAAAAGAATGAAATTATACTTAAGAATGAAAGGTGCACTTAAATGCAGAGTGTTGTAGATGGCAAATGATCTCTTACAGTAAAGCATATATATGTATGCATGATTGTGTGTGCATGCCCAATGCATCATTGAATTATACCCTAGCTTCTTCAGTAACTAATGCTTGTGATTATTTCTTAATGACACTACATTCATGGGAAGATTTATTGATTTAAAAAAAAAAAAAAAGGGCGCTAGAAGAGGTTAGTTTTCTCTATTTAACACTTTCCAGTGCAGTGCATCCTCTTGGCTGTGTGACAGGAGAGCAACTCAACGGCCCTTTCTTCGCACATCTTTCCAGCCCTGGTTAACTGAGGTCACGTTTACCGCCTCTAAATTACCAGCAGAAATGCCTTAGAAGCAGCTCATGTGCATACAGACTGTGATCTCACTTTGTCAGTGTAAGGCTAGTGAGATCAGAATCAGGATTGCGGACTTCATAAATTACACTTGCCATGAATCCATACACTAAGCTTAGACAAAGTGGGGGAGACTTTAAAGTCAGAGCAGGTAAACCTAAGCTCTCATTCTCTATACAGAATGAGAGCTTAGGTTTGAGCTAAACCTAGTGTCACAGTTATGTTGTTGGTTTATAAAACACAGATTTCACTTAGAAAGCTCAGTGCATCTGCAAACATACTTGAGTACTTAAACAGTGTTGGCTAGAGTAGGAAAGAAATGTTAAACAGCTATGCCTTTTAATTAAAGTTCATTGCTACTGAGAGGCCAGTATAAGGTGGAAATGAAAAACACAGGGTATTAAATTCAGTATTAAATTCAGGTCAATTTTCAAAATGTCACTGGGTTGGACACCTTGTAAGTGCAATAGTTGACTTAAGATCAAAATAGAACAATGCGAGTTTATTAAAGTCCATTCCACTGATATTTTGCACTTCTGCAAACAACTGGCTTTCATCAAGATATCTCAAAATGCTTATGAAAGTCTTACTCTTATGAGTAAGTTTTAAGCTCTCGGCTCATCTTTCAGGATGGATAAATATTATCCTCTCAATTTCCGAGATGATGAAACTAAATCTAAAAATCTTTTGTGGCAGAAGCTTTCTTTGTCTTCAGTTTGTGTGCAGTGTTTTGCACAGAAATCCTAGTTCAACACTTACTTAAACCTTCTCAGGTTTGGATTTATTTATATCATGACATGCAACAAGTAAATGAATTCCTGGATTAGCAGAGCATAGTAAATGACCACATTGTTTTTTGCTAATCTGGAGAAGCCCAGAGACTCAATAAACACCTTGTACAGCCGGCATTTTTGGGGCATGCTAGCAAAAAAATTAAAACCAGGTCATTGTGGAAACCTGACCCCTTCCAGTCCTCGCATGAACCTCATTTTCATATCTGCTGTTTGCATTCACACAAGCACCAACTCCTAACTGTAACTGCTTTATATTGGGTAGGGATTATACTGTGCATTGTTGAATGTTGCCTCCTGGCTCTTTTTCTGAATATGGATGCTAGAAGTTGTCAGCCTTTGACAGACAGTTCTTTAACACTGTATAGGTACTCTGCCTATTAGGACAAGGAGATATTAGATAATTACTGAGCAAAATATAATAGAGGTGTCAAAATTCATGCAGAGCAGCAGAAACCCATCTCCCTTGTACACTACCAGCATGTAAAAATCAAGGTGAAAGGAGAAGAAAAAAAGAAGAAAAAAATGAGGAAGAGGTTAAAGTAACGGAAATAAATGCAGTAAAAGGAAACGGGGAAATCAAAATGGGGGAAGGAAATCAACAGACAGCAATAGCCTGTGAGATGTAAGCTTGCAATAAGATGTGATTTTATGGTGTTAATATCTTCCGTATCTCCTAGACTTTAGGGCCACAGGTTGCATCTGCATCTTTTGACAGTGATTTTGTTTTTCCATCATGCACTGGAGATGCTAAATCCGATTTTCACTCTGAGCTTCGGGAAAGATGCAATTAGGCTGTATATATATATGACTTGTCACTTGCTTGTCAATTTTCCTTGACATTTTAAAATAAAATCTTTAGACACTTGATGTTACAATGAAAGCCTTCCATTTTCTCCTCCGCTTGAGTGAAGAGTTCTCTTTTTAAACAATCTGAGCCCTAACTCTGTTAGATGAAAGATCCTTTGATCTTCCATTAAAAGAAACCTTCACAATATCATTATGAAAATGCATTATGAAAAATTCACACACACATCCCGTCCTGACCCACAAATCTTCCTGACTCACAGTTGCATTAGACAGCAAGCCGCTGAGTAAAAGAAGACAATGAAGCAACAGTAGAAAAGGAAGTGCCTACCTGCCCTCGTTGTTAAAGTGCATCATTCACACCCATGTATTGGCAGAGCCTTATTTTATCAGCCTAGCTCTGATAAATAAGCTTGACTGCAATGTGACATTAAGAAAATGCAAAAGTACACCAAGATATATTTGTCTATATGTAAATAGTCATCCATAGATAAACTCATCAATAAACTCCTGATTAACACACCACTGTTAACACTGTTGTGTTACAAAAAAAGTTTTGCACACTTGTGCTTTATCTAAACAAAAATTATATTATTACCCACTGCTTACCGGGCAAACAAAAATGCTGCAATTGGCTGTGTTATACATTAGATCTTCTTAAATTGCTAGTTGAGTTTTTTTGCTATAGTAACTCCTGAAAGGCATAATGAAGTTCATCAGTCACTGCAACTGCCTCCCTGCTGTGATTTGATTTACTAAAGTATCCCAGATGAAAATGATCTGCAAACAAATGTAAGGCTTAATTTTGTTTGTGTATTTTACTGACTATATTTGCATGTGTTAGAGTCTTTCTCTCTCCCTCCCCTTCATCCTGTTGTATGCAAGGAGAGAATAGAATCTGCACAATTACCTTTGAACCTCCTGGCTTGTCAAGTTTTCAAGGTTTGAAAGGGGTGAAGTCCTGCCATCTGACAAATATGCACCAGTGATTTCATTAAATAAATGTAAAAATGAGTTTGATGTTGTCTGCTTAATTCTTAGTAGGTTATGAACCATTAAGTCAGAATCGCCACCAATTTGACATAATTAACAATGCTTGATCAAAGGAGACGGGATTATATAAACTGAGAAATAGAAGTGACAGTCTGGCTTATTAAAATCATTCTTCTAGGCTAGGGTTAATGATATAATTAGAATATACTTTAACGGCATTGACCTTGTATGTATTTTCTCTTGAATATGAAGAAATAAAATTAACATTTCATTAAGAAGCTGTCCTCTGTTATTGCTTTTTTGAGTTTACAAATGACTTGAATATATATAGGGTTTTACAAAGACTTACATTTTAAATTCTGGGCATCCTGAAGAGAAAAACCTCTATGCTACCTCCTAGTAAGAGTCCATAAAGAATTGTTTTCATTTCTCCCAGATACAATATTACAGACACAACGGAATTTAGGAAGTTTTACAAAGTAATCATAGCTATTAGAATATACCAAAGCATTAAAATGTGCCAAAACAGCAAGATATTTTAAGTTCATTCATAATATGAAGTATAAGCAAAAGCATAACCAAAGAAAAAAATGGACTACTCATGCCTAAAGCCAGGCACTTGCTTAAATATCTTGCTGAATGAGCCTAAAATATACAATTATAGTTGTCTAGAATTGCTAATCTATGAGAAATCCTGATACTTAATTTCAAATACGAATGAAAAATCTAGATTTACTGCCAAATGGAAATAGTACAGTGTTCCAAATATATGGAAATGAGATGCAGAATATCTTAAATATAACTGAATTCAAAACATAACAACGTAATGTCCTATAAAAGCCTGAATGTATGAAAATTAAAATGAAATGTTTGCCATATCAAATGCTTAGTTTGTCAAAAAGTAAGAGATTCAGATCAGTTTTATATAGACTTGCTTCCATCAGAAATTTCAGCGCAGTCAATGAATTCACACGTAATACTTAGATTTGGAAAAAAACACATACTCTTTTGGATCTGTCCCATTAGTCAGCACTGCATTTTATGTACACTTTTGCATGGTCTTTTCAAGCTGTCAGGAGTGTCATAATACTGTGTAACCACTTAGTTTAGTTGACAGCCTATACCTCAAATTTTGTTACCATTGGTCCAGCAAGAGCAAGAACAGTAAATCAACTGCGAAAGAAGTGCCAAGGCAAGCCTATGAAAATCCCCTCAAACTCTTTAGCTGTGTGAGTACCTTTGTATCTCATTTGGCTGCATTCGTGGAATTCAATGCTGAGAAAGAAAAGTGATTACTAGAGGTACAATTTTGTTCAGGAGAGTACAATAAATTCTTCAGCTAGAACAATCTCAGGCTAAATGACTGCATATTACATCCCCTTTTTTTTTACTTGCAAAGAACCAAAAAGCATTTGTTTACAAGATAATTAGCATGTTTGCCTTTTAATTTAAACTTTCCTCTGTAGTACATGTATGAACTGGGCTCCTGTATTCTCTGAAGCAAAGAGACACTGCACAGGAACTGGGAAATCTGCGCGGGATGAGGGACAACACATTGCAGAGCTGCTCCTAGAGCTGTCCATTCCAGCAGGGAATGGACATTTCTTTCTTTAGCCTTTGCATTCTTCTGTTCTACAGTGGCACTCTACTCAATCTATCACTCTCCTAGCACAGTTTTAATCCAACTACGCTCTGGCTCTCTCCTTTCTCAGACGCCAGGGACAATAGTAGTTGCTTTCCTTCCATTGCTACCGCTTGCAAGGAGATCAAGGGACATCCTGGCTTTCCTAAGCGCAGGTCAGCACGCACTAGGGTTGAACAGAATAATGCAGTTGTACAAACAGAATAATGCAGTTGTACGGTTGCTTTAGCAGCATTAGAGACATGTATCCGTCAAAACGTCCATAATTAATGCAAGAATTTTCTTTTTCACAAGAGGTGGAATCAAGTCACAGCATTTGGGTAAGGATAGTAACACACTCTCCCATAAACTGGAGATTTTTACTGTCACATCTGGCTTACGACATTAAGTAGCGCCGAGCGATTTGGTTTTAATGAATTACAGCAAGCCTTTATGTGGCATGTACCATGCAGCAATGAATCTCTTTCTTGCTGACTTACTCGGAGGGTGGGAGCACTCTTTTTAAACACTGGGAAGTGAAACAAAGAAACGAACCCCAGCTATCAAATTTTCTGTCAGAAGGCCAACAGCCTTAAAATAAACTTCACAGACTTCACATTTCTCACTAAAACCAAAGCTTTGATGAGTCTCAGGGGTATGAAAATTCCACAGCAACTCATTTATGCAGTGATAGTGCCCACCTTCTAAATCAAACCTCCAATGTGTCATTATCTAGCAGTTCAGAACAGGCTCTTTGTGTGAATATAAAAAGATGCTGAAGCCTGCACTGAAAACAAAAGGCAACTCCATTTACTAGTTGTTTGATGTGTAGTCTTAGAAAATGTTTTAAGGGCATAGAAATTAAAAGAAAAGCATTCTTCTAACCACTGTATCTGTATTTGCAGGTATTCTGTAGATCGACACACTGATATGGACAGAGTATTCAACATCAATTCAGGAAATGGTTCGATATTTACTTCAAAACCCCTTGACCGGGAAACATTGCTATGGCACAACATTACAGTAATAGCAGCAGAGATCAGTAAGTCAAACTTAGAAACCACTGCTGACCCTGATGTAATGAATTTAGCCTTCTAGCTGAGTGTGTGGAAAGCATGGCTGGGCAGATGTCAGGTTATACGGATAGACCTGATCAATAGCAACAAAACAGCAGAAAACCTGGAAGAGACGGTTTGCAGTTTTCTGTTTCCCAGGGACATCATTTCGGAAGAGGTAACTTAGCTGAACAGAAGGAAAGGTGACACTTCTGTTTTCTAATCAGTAATAGCCATTTTTAAATTTGAATATAAATGTTGAATTCTGAAAAGTACTGTCCAGCACAGTTTAATATTGCACTCCATTGTCAAATTTGTTCTAATCTAAACTGAATTCAGCACAGGCCGGATGTTTTCAAGTAGCCCTAAGGAGGAGGTATTGATAGAGGTGTCCACTTCTTAATCAGCTTTAACAGGATTTCCTTTTCTAACTTTTTTATTCCCTTGAAATTTGAATCCTTTGTTACAACCATCTTGTTGTTTAGTTCAGGACTGCTCAGAAATCATCTTGTGGTAGTACTAATCACACTGACGTTAGGAGCTAAAATGCAAGAGATAGATAGAGATGAGACATGTTATGCTAGGTAGACAATAAACAGTCCTCTTTACTGTAATATATTAACTACAAGCATGTGACCCACCCAAAAATAAGTGCAATCCTACTCACTTTAGAGTCACACTACCCACAGTTGGGAAGGACAGTGGAATGGTAGGTAGATCTAACACTACCACCTGGTCCGCGACTCTCCCAAAGGTTTTGAACAAGTCAGAAGTTAAATTTTGTTATTTTTTAAACATGATCAGACACAAAAACATGCTCTACTTTTTCATCTTTTGTTCATGTGTATATTACTCATTCAGCTGCTGAATAGGGAAAACAATGCAACCAAGGAGTGCTTGAGTGCAGCTCTGTTTTCACCCACAGAAATCCCAAAACTGAAAACTGCTTCATGCAATACAACAGGATTGAGGCAATCAGATGGAGTTACATAAAACAGTAGTGGGCTAAAACTTTCCCTCTCTTGAAAGCTCTACCTGAGTCACAGTCAGGTTGCATTTCTGTTAAGTCTTTGAAGCCGTGATCTAAATCAAAACTTGGCTGACCCTACAGTCTGAGTTCCTGGGGAGAGGAGGAAAGATAAACAAGTAGAAAAGAAAGAATGCTAAGAACATGTACTGATCACAATGGAATTGAAATTACTGTATATTACCTGTAATATGTGAAAAACAAGTTAGATCTTATCTGAAATAGCCATTTCATTGCCTCCTCCCCCGAGGATGGAGTTTATATAGAGTAAGACAGTCTAAACTAAAATTTTTGTCTGACACAGTTTTCTATCTTAATTACATTCCTCTTTAGTCTGAGTCCTTCCAAGGTGCAACAAGCAACATCCCAGGCTGTGCTTCACTGAAGCTAGACTGAATTTGGTAGATGCCATCCAAAGCCAATGTCCTTGGTTGAAACAGAGCTACTGTTGAAACAAATCTGATCCACACGGCAAGGCTAATTTTTAGTCTCAAGTGACTTAAGTACAACACTATAACCTCACCTAGCTAAAACTAGTGATGTTAAGCAGTGCTAGCATAAGTTCTACTCCACTAAGTCTCAGCTGATTGTTAATCACTCTCAATGACATACCATCACATCAAACTGCGAGAATATTTCCTTGAAATAAACAAAACCAAAAATCTAGTTTAGCTACAGCCAGGGCACACATTCAGAAATGAACTTCTTGAATATAAAAATTAAAATCAAAATGAATTTCTTTGATATAAAAAGTTATCAAATGGTTTTCAATGGTGCAGTTTGAATGCTCTTCCTGAGACCCTTTGAGGCCTTTTTTTTCCCAAACACAGACCACCTATGCCTTTGTGTTTCATCAGTGAGAGCTGCAGTTCTTCAGCAACCATGAGAATCACCCTGTGAATGCTGTAAGAAATATTGGGTGAAACACTAGGTCAGAATACCAAATAGAGTCAGAAGAGAAACTGATAACACAACTCAGAGCACAGGGCTCCCAAATCACAGCTGCAAAATTACAGCTGATTCATCTGAGAGAATTCTACTCATATTAAAAAACATATATTCTTTGCTTAGAGGTAAGGATAAACCAAACACTGGACGGACTTCGAGGCCACATTCAGAAAAACTTCCAAGTTTGCAGATTGGTGGATGGCTAAAAAGAAAACAATGCTACAGAGATTAATAGATGAATAGACTAAAGGAGCTCTGTGCATCTGTTGTGTTTGTTAGAAATTTTTGTTGGAGCTCAGCAGTAATTAAACAGAAATGCAAAATCTACCCAAATTTGTTACAAAACTAGTTTGAAAAAAAAAATAGTAAAAAACTAACCAACCAACCAATCAACAAACAAAAAAACAACCCTTAAAGTTATAGCATTTTCCACTTCTATGAAATCCAAAACAAACAAAAAATGCCCAGGGTCCATGTCCACAGAGGATATGGTTTTCACGCAACTTGGATTTGCTACAATACCTTTTAAATTTTTTTTGAATCTTAAGCACCTAGAAAAAGTAAAATAAAAGCATGTAGTTAATTGTTTAAAATCCAACAAATAAAGCGATTGTAAATTTTGAGAGGAAAAACGTACATTTGGCAACATATTTCAATGCCTTTGTTAGAAAGGTACACCCATACAACACAGTCTTGCAAGCAGTCCTCCAAATTCAAATGAGTACCTTTGATTTCCACCTATTACAAAAATTTAACATTTGTATTGATGTATTTTAGCATAGAATTCAGCTAATACACATATTATACATTAACTGAACACATATTCAAGTAAATTGAGTGAATTTAGACCAATAGCTCATATCAGAGTGTTTTATGCCTAATGGAATCATATTAACTTAAATGGGACTGTAGAGCTTTAAAGTATAATATTTTGCCCAAATGACTGAGGTTTGTAATACAAATACAGAGTGGCAATTTTCAAGAAGGCATTTTTGAATTTATAGAAGCATGCTAAATTCAGCAATAGAGTTTGCACTAAAGCCTAACTTAACCACTATAATGAATGCTCATAGAAGCAGAGAGAGTCATAGATCTGCTATATTGTATTCAACCATTTTTTTTTCACTTGAAACACAGTTTGAAGTGTATGAATAAACTATAGCCTGGGTATAAAATTAACATAACAAAACTCAAAGCAAGTTCATAAAAAAGAGGGAAGTAATATTTATTTTAAATAAAACTAATTTCAGTCACAACTATTTTCTTATAGATTCTACCACATACACATATGTGTTTGTCTAGCCAGTCTGTCCAGGATCATTTTTCTTTGATACGGACAACAATGGTTTATACATTGTGATACATTTCCAGTTGTTCTCATTTCTGCATATGAAGATAGCAAAACTTTATTGAAGACTATTCTAATCAAACTCAATCCCTTGCACTTACGTAGTCCTTATGGGAGAAACAGCATGTTTATATAGAGGGATTTGAAGGTTCTGTGTAGCGCTTCTGTTCTTCAGCCAATATGTTTTAGCGTCAGCTCTAGAACATCAGCCAACTCATCCCACACAACATTAGATAAGATCTATGACAACTACAACAGCTGTGATTTACATATTGTAATGGTGGTTGTAGTAGCTTAAATGTAACATAAGATTTGTAGCGACAGGGAATATTGTCTATTACAGAGAGGTAAAAATACTTCATGCCTGTTCAGACCTCCTATTTCAGCCCCAAAGAAACCTCTAGAAACCTTGCTTTCTTCAAGTATGCATTATTTAGGTTAATACATTTATTCCGTATAATTTCAGTATTTTATTTTATATGTGTATAACATGTACATACATAAGCACACCTGGAATGTTCAAATGAATTTATAAATCCTGGACTCATTTGTACCCAGCCTTGGCCAAATAGTTTACACAGAACCAGAGTAATGACAACAAAGCCTGATTTTTTTGTGGAGAGTTATGAACAAGATTTAAGGTCGTAAGCCCGCCACTCTATCCTTTTCCTGCACTAAGTCAGTAGCTGGCCTAAATAAATTCTCTTTTCTTTCTGTTTTTATCATTTCAGATAACCCAAAACAAAGCAGTCGCGTCCCAGTATTCATTAAGGTTTTGGATGTAAATGACAACGCTCCAGAGTTTCCTGTGTTTTATGAGACTTTTGTCTGTGAAAATGCAAAGGCAGAACAGGTGCGTTGACTGCTTGTGCTAAGAATATATTCCATATGAATTGAGTTTTTGGTACTACTCTTGCACCACCTCATCAAGAGACGTTCTCTGAATTGCAACAAACTGTCAGCTTTGCAAAATCAAATTAAACAGTGACTGCACAGAATCTGATTATACTTACTACTCTTGCAGCTAGTGTGACACTATGTTTTACACAGTTGTTTTCTGTACTGTACCTTGTTATCCCTGATGCATTTTCCCTCTGAGATCCTCTGTTATCTTCAGGCATCTCCACTGCCTCCTTCAGAAAAGCATTACAGGTCTGCACGGAATCCCCTCTCTGATATAACTGTGCTGCCAGATGACTCTCACCACTAGTCCTACTGTTAAGTGGTTCCAAGTAGCCGATAATTTAAACAACCCAGCAAAAAACAATTCCCGTAACATGGGACTGGGGCAGAAAAATATACAGACACCTTGCACTATCTCACTTTTCATTTCTACTCCTTGTCAAATGTTTCCAATCCAGCTAGCACGGCACCAGCCCAAGCCTGCTCTTGAATTCAATGTGATCCTCCTGCCGATTTCCAAATTCATTACATTACTGGGCTGACAGCCTGGGATACAAGAGAATGATGATCCTAAACAGCATCAGCAGCACATTACTCACTTTTATTAAGCTCCCTGTAGCAGCATCAACTGCCTTAAAGTAGAAGAAAAAAGTTAAAACAACAAGATCACTTTACAACCCTGTAGTGTAGCTGAATAAGTGTAAGTCCTAAAGACTTTGGAGATAATGTTTTTCTTATTGTTTCAGCTGATACAGACACTAAGTGCTGTCGATAAAGATGACTCTTTCAATGGACACCAGTTTTCATTCTCCTTAGCTCCTGAGGCAGCCAGCAGCTCAAACTTTACACTCCAGGACAACAGAGGTGAATTTCTAGGAAGACCTTCCTTATTAGCTCATCCTTGCTTTTGCTTTTCAAATGAGTACTCCTAAAATGTTTGTTTTGTGTTTCCAGACAACACAGCAGGGATTTTCACTCGGAAAACCAGGTACAACCGGCATGAAATGAGTACCTACCTCTTGCCAGTGGTAATATCGGACAATGACTACCCTATCCAGAGCAGTACCGAAACAGTGACTATTCGAGTATGTGCTTGTGACCATCGAGGAAAGATGCTGTCTTGCAATGCAGAAGCTTTGATTCATCCTACCGGTCTTAGCACCGGGGCTCTCGTTGCCATTCTTCTCTGTATCATCATATTATTAGGTAAGTGGCAAACAGATATTGTTCCTTTCAGAGCTGCATTAGGAGTGAACATGACACACAAATAAAACATGGGAAGTTTCCCTCCTAAGTACTTGTAAGGCAAAGAAATAAAACCATCTTTCCTCAAAATAAATGTTACTCTTCCAGATCAGGACAATGCCTCTTACAGGTATTTTGGCTAGCTGCAAGCAACTATGCCAAGGCTAGGGAAAAAGCAAAGCAGAGACAACACGTGTCTTATGCTACATTTATATTATTTTATTTCCTTCTTTAAGGGCTACTGCAGATGTGGTGGAT